>NC_056725.1:1131132185-1131177596 GCF_019279795.1 Protopterus annectens | reverse complement strand
CAGTAGCTTCGATCTCAAAAAACCCAAATGCACATATCACGGGTTCTACATACCTTGTCAGTGTTTCCTTCTGTTTTTCGTTGCGTGTATCGGTATTCTGATTTGTTACTCTTTCCGTTGTGGAATACTGGTTCGGTATGAGCATACGGTTTGAATATCCTGGGAGTCATCCTTATATCCATCGATACCTGCAACATGTGGGTTCACCACACCAATAACTGTTCCTCAGTGTGTACTTGTGCGCATATCACCTGTGCATCTACTCCATTCGTACATTACACATCGTAACTAGGGTATGGTTGCATTCCTCACCTGGGCGTTGGCTATTTGCCCTACCTTCGTGGAGATGGTCTGTATTGTGTTATGTTATGTGTAACTGCAGCCGCTATGTGTGGCGACAGGTACATTTCGCAGTGGTGTTAACCGTGGATTGTGTGTGTTGGGTATGGTATTATGTTCGACATATGGGTGTCCCTGTCCTGATGGCGTCTGTTGATGGCGTTTTGCATTCGGATGTGTAACATAGCTGTTGTATTCCTTTAAACAACGGATGCAAGTATGCATTCGCTGTTGATAGTGTTTCCCACGCGAGATGTTGTGGTTATGCAGCTGTCATTGACTGCCTGTATGTTTGTGCTGCTATTATGGCTTGTATCCCTTTAATATGTACGATGGGGAATATCGGAGGTTGTAGGTGACGGATACAGGTTGTGGGCCTTGCATCTCTACATACACGGTATGCTTGTCTGTGTGCTCCATCCCTGCCTGGGGAGTTGACAGTTAATTGTCTGTTGTTCTGGGAGTGTAGGTTGTGTTGTTGTCATGTGGTGTTGGTATCGCCTGCGTGTGTGCTTCCTGCATGTATTCCTCCGTCACATCGGTGGTATATCTGCGGTTGTTTGTACATGACGACTATCCCTTGTCATTCTGTCCCAGATATTTACAGTCATTGTGGTCCTGTACTTGGGATGGCCTGTTTGCCAGTGGTTGCCACCTATTCAGGTGGCGATTGCTTGTTTGACACTTGTAGAACACACAGCGGTGTTTCCGGGCCGATATGTGGCCACGGTCAGTACCGGGGTAGCACATGCGTATTTCCGCGGTACATACCTATTGCTGTGTAACTTTGCCGACGTATCCTTTTGCAATTAGCATATCGGTGTCATACATACGGTCATGATTAGTACATACGTCCTTTCCATTTCATGTGGGGTATATTCCTGTGGTACATTCTGGGACATTTTCACTTTGCATCGTTATACGTCGCCGCACGCCTAGCCAGGGTGGGGCTCTCAGTACTACTTTGGGACTACTGGTGTACATACGCCTGTGGCTAGTGTACTGTATGCCTACACATGTTATTCCACTCCGCCTCTAACATGGCACCAACATACACATTTTACAGTGGCACACACATTACACTCGCACAGCGAAACACACGGCACCCTCACTGCACACATACACATACTGCGGCAGTCACAGGGACGGTTGCACACAGTACCTGCGTGGGCTGTATCACCGATGGCAGTGTCTACCTCCCTCCTCATATCATCATAGTATTACCCGCGCATGTACTTTTACTGTACTGTGGCCTGGCGATCATTCCAACTCGCGGTTATGCATTTTGGTATGTCGACCTTTCCATGGGTGGCGGTTTCCTCTTCTGTTAAACCTCCCGGATGCTCAGGTTGTCTTTCACTATGTATACTATGTACAGATATCGCGTGTTACTTCTCTGTCACCTTACATCCCTCTGATTCCCTGTCTTACCTGTTGTACTTATATGTATATGTGTACATATATTTCTATATATGTAATTATATCTATCTACATATCTGTATATGCACATATCTACATGTCTATATGTATATACCTTGCGGCGAACGTGGCAGCATACAGCAATGCCGTCTGCTGTAGGACCCGTGTACGGTTCAGGTGTTTGTGTTCCATGCTCCGCTGGCTGTTGGGTGTACAGTGTTTGGGTGCTGCCTATGTTGGAGTCACACATGGGGCCACCCATACGGTACACTTTACGGGTGGCCATGTTTGTGTGCCGTCCATTTCACTGTGTGTGCAGGTAGGGAGGTGTCAGTTCATGGGGCCTACACTGTCAGAGTATGTGCTATACGTTCCCTCTTTGCCAGGGCATAGGCATATTGGGTACGCCTCCGTCTGACTACTGGGGCTGGCACAGTGTGTTCATGGTCCTGAACCCTCTGTGCCTGGACTGGCCTTGGCAGTTGTGGTGGGCTTTGTGGCCCTTCACCATTATGTCCCTGCAGCAGCTGCTTCCGCAGGCTCATATTATGTAGCATGGCACATACTATGAATATGTGGGCACATGTGCCTGGAGAGTACTGCAGGGCTCCACCGGATGTATCCAAGCACCGGAACCGTGATTTCAGCATCCCAAACACACGCTCTATGATTATTCTGGTTTGTGCATGTGCCTCATTATGGCGTTCTTGCATGTGTGTGTGTGCATTTCTGATGGGAGTCATCATCCACGGCTCCAGTGCATAGCCAGCATCTCCCACAAGGTGGTCTTGTGGGATGTCCCCCCTGGCGAATACCTGGTACAGCTGTGAGGCATGCCAGATATGGGAGTCGTGGTAGCTTCCAGGGCTGCCAGCAAACACATCCATGATAATGCCCTGCGCATTGCACACAACCTGGCAATTGATGGAGGGGAATCCCTTGCGGTTTATGTAGCGTCTACCCTGCTCCCCAGGTGGTGACTTGATTTGTATGTGCGTACAGTCTATCGCACCCAGTACCTCCGGGTATTGTGCCACACAGTGGAAGTGGCACATATTGCTAGCCAACTCCTCCTGAGATCTGGGGAAGTATATATGCTCATTGGCATATGGTAACATGGCATCCAGAAACTGGTGTAGTACCCTGGATGCTGATGCCTGTGAGATGCCCATTATATCCCCAGTTGGCCTTTGAAAGGTACCTGTGGCCAGTATTCACAAGCTTACACATACCTTTGTGTCCACTGGGATGGGCTCCCCTCTGTTGTTTCTTGTTCTCAGGCATGACTGGCACAGCTCCACTATTTGCTGTAACGTGTCCCTATCCACCCTGTAATGCTCTGCTATCTCCAGGTCTTGTAGCCCCTGGTAGGTTACCCTTGGTCTGAACACTCTCCTTCTCCTCTAAGGCCTACGGTAGTTGTCGGCACCCTCCTCCACAACTCCGTCTGTCTCTAACACATGCTGGTGGATCACGGCCACGGCGGCACCCAACATGTACATTTTAAAAGTTCCCTGTGTGTTTACACCTATGGTGCGGCGTTTGGGAATACACGGCTGTGTGTTGTGTGCATTCACACTTTATAATGTTGTGCTGTACACCCGGTGATGTCATAGGGTGTGTCTGTGCGGCCGTATCTGGGGATTATCTTCCGTGTTTACATGGCACTGCAACGCTGTTGCCTTTGGTGTTGCATTACTCTTGCCTGCAATGGATTAGCTTTCGACCTTACCTTACTGTTTCTGCACGTTGCACCTACTATTTCCTGGCATGCATCCTGCAGAGCCCTGTTATGTGTAGTTTCTGGGACATGGCATATTGTGCATTTTGTGTGCCGTTATGCTGCCTACTTGGCTCTGCTGTGTCAGGTCTTCACTCTTTGCAATCTGCTACCTCCCATACTTTCTTTGCATTCATATGCCTCCCCTATCCCATTTTGCAGGTTTCTGCATGCAGAGTTGTCAGCTGCCGATTGGCCTTCGTGGGTTGATTACTGTTGATTGCTCATTACTACTCCAATTACACTGCTTCCGCATTTCCTCATATTCTCAACATCACCTTCCTGTATCCGATGTTATTTGTGGGGCGAGCGTCACATGACTGGGTTAAGGGAACGTAGTCATCCTCGTGCACATGCACTTCTGCGCGCATTGTGTGCTCTCAGCTCAACTATTTCCCCAAACGCCGGTTCTGCAGCTGTGATGTGCAATGTACAGCCCAGGTTTGCTGAGCTCCAATGTGCTTCCTCCTACAGTGGCACACCCCTCTGCAGGTGACATGTATTCCCTCTGAGCCACTCCTCGGTGTATTACCGCGCCGCTTGGTACAGCCTTACGGCGGGGTTTTGCGATTCAGTATTATCTGCCTCATTTGCATGGCATTGACTACTAATTCATAGTTACCGCTACCAACACTGCCGCGACTCCTTGGCAACCCTTGCACCGTGGATGTGGCTTTCCATGCATACCATGGTGTATTGTGGCTGTGAAGCTGATGTGTATTACACTGCTGTTTTATGACATTGTCATATTATTTCATTGTTTAGCACCTTCCGCAGACATGTCCTGGGGTTCTGCTGTGAGTTTCTGTGGACATACCATTTATGTTATTATTTACATGTTGTGCATGTTTTCTTTTGACATTCTCTGTGTCTTCCGCCATTGGCATATGGCAACAGTGTGATACCTGACGTTGACAGCCTTCAGTTACTCCTATGTTATGTTTGGGTAAATGTAAACCATTTTTTTTGGTTTACATTGCCGTGCCCTTATGCTACTCCTGCACCACTTCGAGGATCGCTATATGCCTTCATTTGCATGGTGCAACACCGCACATGGGGTGTTTAGCATACCTACGCCGGAGGCGGCGCAGATCCGGCGCACGCCGGTAGTGCACGTGGAATTGGATTGTACCTGAATCGCTTGGTGGCCATATTTGGTGTTGTAACGCCTACGCTATGCGTCCGCCTGGCGCAGCATTCATGAATCCCGGGGAGAGTCTATATTATATGAATGAAAGTTCATATAAGCGAACGCTCTAATGAGGGAAAGTACGGGACATGGGGGTGTGAGTTGTGGGATCGCAGTACAGTGACAATTGGGGTATTTGCCCTTTCCTCACTGTAGTGCAGTCTCAGAGTTGGAATATATATTTAGCAGGGGGTGTGGGGGGGCGCAGCCACCCATAATATTGTTTTCGATGTTGGGGATTTTCTCATTGAACATTTGCTTGTATGAACTTTCGTTCATATAATATAGACCCATACACATATATATATATATATATATATATATATATATATATATATATATATATATATATATATATGTATATATATAGGTTTACTGTCAAAATGTAGAAACGCATTTGTTCGATTAATGACTTACTATAAAAAAAGTTGAAAATGAAAACAAGCCCCTGGATTCACAAATCCTCCGTGTAAGACTTAATAAATCTTACTCGGAGGCTGCAGTTGAACGGTATGACGTCAGTGTGCCATGAATATTCATGAGGGAACACTGACTCAACCGTAACTCTTACACGGACCGAGTATGAAAGCAGGGGGCGTGTCCGACTGCCGAGCAGTCTAAATGTCCACGCCCTTGCAAGTGTAGTAAAAGCAAAATGTCAACAGACAAGAGCGAGTTCGCTCAAATGTACTTGCACCCAACACCACACTCCCTGACACTGTAAACCCCCATCACAGTTATAAAAAGTAAAATATTTATTTATTTTTTTAAATCCACGCTATAGCTGCCCATATTTGCGCGTGTGTGCGTGGGTGTGCTCATTGCTTAGCTATAGTTAGCAATTCCAGCATGGAAGAGCATAAGAAAGAATGTTTATACAACTCACACCAAATTGCAATAGCGTAAAGGTAGAGCATATGCACAAAGAGGAGGCACTCACGGTTCGAGTCCTAGCACTCCCTTTCTTATTTATATTTTAAGTCAGTATTTAAAATAATACCAGACATATATGATTAAAATTTTATTAAATGCAGTGAAATGGCCAATGTATCAGTGAACAAAATATATATTTTTAAAGGATCCAGATATATAATAGCCTGCCGTTAAGCAACGCTTTACCCAGCTAAACAAAGGTGCCCATAGTTTAATAGCGCTTTACCCAGCTAAACAGAGGTGCCCATAGTTTAATAGAGCTTTACCCAGCTAAACAGAGGTGCCCATAGTTTAATAGCACTTTACCCAGCTAAACAGAGTTGCCCATAGTTTAATAGCACTTTACCCAGCGCAATAGAGTTGCCCAAAGTATAAAAGTGCTTTACCCAGCACAATGTGTTTGTGTGGACGTGCGTGCCGCACCAACCAGGGCACCATATGGCACCGTGGAGCAACGTAGAGCTAAGTTGCTTAAACGCAGCCACACCCCCTAGCCTATCTAGACAGTATTAAAATAAAAGAATGACAAGGTTCAAACCCAGGACCTTGTGCATTTTAATCAAAGTACAAAACCACTAAGCCATGACAACATAGGGGAAGCAGCCACTATTAACATTCATAAACTTACGACTGGTAGTTTAACCATTCCTAAGCAGGTCTGCAGTCAGCCGAGAATTTTACAAAATGGCCAATCACAAAAAAGTGCGGGAAATGCGGCATATTTAAGCCCCACAGGCGGGAATACACACTATAACTGATAGTAGCTCACATCTGCAGTTAGAATGTCTGGTGTCGGAGAGGGAACATGCTTCCGAGTGCAAAGTTGGGGCATCAAGGACTTCAAATACATGGTTTGGCTCCTTGTCCACCATCACAAGACAAGACTCCTGCAGGGCCAGTTCCAAGGGACAGAATACAAGGCAGAGACTTGGAACCGGTTAGCTCGTGACCTCACCAGTGCCACAGGCGTTCCTCGGATTGGTGAGCAGGTCTGTCACCACCATGCAGACCTGAAGAGACGAAAGTAGGACCACCTGAACCAGTGGATACAGGAGGCCCATGGGATGCAGAATGCCCCACAACTGAGTATGTAGCCATGGAATGCAGTATGTAAGAATTGATAATGGAGCATGTATAACGGATAGGTATGTCTCAATATCCCTTCATTTACTTTACAGCTGCAGGTGACCGTGCTACGAATCAGCAAGCCTATGCTGATAGGCTGCTAAGGCTGCACCACCAGGCAGGTTAGTGATTATTCTGCATGTATAGTTATATAAGATATGGGAGAGAGCATGAAAGAAAGTGTTGTAGTCCAATAAAACAGCCATAGAATTGCCTGAATAAGTCCTCTGCATGTACTATCAGATAAAAATGTCAGAGAGGCAGAAAAAGAGTATAGTAACCCATTAAGAAAGGTAACATATTTCTGGAATAATATCTCTGCAGGCACTGTCATATAACATAAGTGAGTGAGCCTGAAAAAAGATTGTTCTAACCTATTAATAAAGGTATAATATGTCTTGAACATGTCTGCCATAAACACCGTTAAAACAAGTAAAGGAGTGAGCCTGTGGAAAAGTGCGCAATGTCATTAATAAAGGTCTAAAACCCAGAGTGTGTCTGTGTCACAGAGTCTGAAATGTTGTTGTACCCTTGCATTATACAAACAGTACTGTTTGAAAATGTGCTGGCAACCCAGAGTTATGCAGTCCCATATAAAGTGGGTGATGGAAGTGCTAGTAGCTGTGAAACATATATACGGTCCACAATAGTCAGTTACTGGCTGGCATGAATAAGTAAACCTGGCATACGTGTAGCATGTAATTATTCACCAGAAATGTGAGTGTGTGTCAAGAAATACAGGGTTCTGTACAAATCGAAGTGAAAATGTCATGTGAAAACATCCCAAATAAGTAGATAAAGAAATATAAATGCAATCAAGAAATATGTAGCAGTAACATCTGCATCCTGGACAGTTAGTATGTCAGATATAGGTCAGGCATATATTGAACTAGCCAAACCCATGACACAACCTAATGTATGGTGGCAAGTGTAATAATACAGGTAGGGGATATACACTTGCAGTCACTAGGAATGTAGCGTAGACTAAAAGGTCATTATAAGATGTTAACCAAGGTTTTTTCTACACCCTACTGTATGTGCATAAACCATGCAATTCCACACCTCAATGGGTATGTGTAATCTTAAATATTTGTTGGGATATATGTCCTTTTGTTCTATAAATATTTGCATTCACGTTGATGCATGTGCCCTGTTTAAACACCACAATCATGGTGGCCTGTTGCTACCAAACATCCCTGCATGCTGTTGGAATAACCACTGTGGTTCAATATATGCATGAGTTATGCTTGCTGTTCAACTGTTGTACCCTTGGTGTGTTGTGTTAATGGGAATGTTATTGCATGCTGTTACAACTAATCTGGAATGCTGTTCTGCTTATGTTGTAATTAAACACACCTAATCACAGAACGTATGGGAAAGCCGGTCCCAGCGGACCCACCTGTCCCACCTCAGCTGGCGAGTGCACCTGGCACCAGCAGTTCTGGTGCCCAGCCCTGGCTCCCCTCCTCTGTTGGTCCTGTTCCACCTTCGGGTGAAAGCACTGCAGGGGATGGGGCTCATCCCCTCCCCCCCGTGCAAGTGTGGTTGGAGAAGGGCCACCTGTCACCCTTTGTACGGTCCGGGTTGTGGTGCGTAGGGAGATCCAGCATTCAATCGCTGATCCCCTACGCCAGCTTGAGGCGAGAGTGGCGCATCTCTCGGGTGAGCCTGCCCATCCTACTCAGCCCCCAGCACAGCCACCCTCGGGGCTGTGAAGGTGCAGTGGTGACTGCCCATGGGTGGGGATCTCAGTTCCACTGTTACCATCTGTGGGCTCATGGGCTTGCAATTTCCAAACAACCTTCCCAGTCAATTGTGTTCACCCACCCCATGTGTCAAATTCTGCCCCTCATGCGTCTTGTCTGTCTTGTCTGTTTACCTCCCCAACCTACCTCCCCAAATATACCTACTTCCTCTACCTCATATTCCACTCTCACCTAAAAAAAAATTAAAAAAAAGGGCAATCTGTTCCCACAAAAAAATTACGCCCCATACATATCTACCCATTTCGCACACATGTCTACTGGACATGTAAACTTATAATTATAATTGGCAGTACAACAGACTTTGTTGTCCTCACCCCTCTCTCAGGGGTGGAAGGTTGCAAATGTCACACCAAAGTATGAACATATGCACAGCTGTTGCTGGTAAAGAAATGGGCAGCTATGGGCCTTCCCTACACCCTTCCTGCACATCCCAGCTGGTTCCCCTACTGTCTTTCCCTCTTTGTGCCCCCTTTTTCACCACTTTCCTATCTCCCCATTTTCTTTTCTTTCAAAGAAATTAGCACGGGGGTTAGCGGGAGTAAGCACTTTTAAGCAGTAGTTAGTGTGGGTGAGCGAGTGTGAGCTTGTGTGCTCTTAGCTAAGCATCTCTAAGCATCATGCAAACCCGCGCAAACCTGCTTACAACTGCTTAAAAGTGCCTTAGTCACTCTGTATGACAGGGCCCTTGTATTGCTCAGCAGCAAAATAAAATACACCTGTCAGTCTCGAACTCCAGACCTTGGGTTTACCAGTCTGTATATAATACCACTACACCACAGCAAATATGCAATAGCTGGGTGCTGAAAGAAATATATCATGCGTTACAATGAGTGAATGTAAAGGGAGAATAGGAATGGCATAACACAAATCATGTTCTGTGGCCCTTAACCAGCAAGTGTTGTGGAATTGCATGACATGACTGTGAAAAGAGAACCAGCCATGCAAATAGGGAATAATGTTATAGTAGCACCTTACAAACCCCACACAGTATCAGAGCAGGATAAACACTGGCATATTTGAATAGGTCAGAGGCCAGACCTCCCAACTGTGACTGATTTACAGGGATGTCCCTGATTTGCAAACAAATGCTAGCTGTGCCCCTCAGACTCCCTGTGAAATGTAGTAACAATAGGCAGAAAGGTGGGGAATCCCAGTTAATGATAAATGTCAATAAGTGAGAGTAGACACTGCTTTCACATCAGAAAAGGTGTAGCAATACATATGCTCAGAATCCCCCAAATTCACAACTGCAAAATATCTGAAATATATCACAAGTGTATTCCACTGATATGTACCTTTCCCTGAGGCTGCTCAAATATATACCTAAGAGTATCTGAGGCCTGGAAGAGTCAGAAACACACAGGCATATCAGTCTGTCTGCTGTTACACACTCTGCGAATAGCTGTAGAATGAATTCCATGAGCATGCCCGTATGTAGGAGTACAACACAGAAATATCAATGGATGTAGCCATGTACTGCTAGCAACCACCTGTGACAATGCCATTGTTCAGGTGCTGAAAAGACTGGTGTGGTGCACAGTCAATGAATACTAGGTTAATCTCTGTCAACCATCTGGATATGTCCACAGGTGGGAGCTACTCAGATTACTAGTCTTTATAGACTTACAGGTACACAGCAACTCTGCATGTACAGCAAGATAAACATCACACGATAATAAATAATGCACTCTGCAGTTCTGCACCCCTACGAAAAGGTACTATATACCCGTGTAGTCAGGCACAACCAAGGGTGTAGGCAGGCATACACAGTAGTGAAATATGTCCAGTTGTCCTGAGCAGACTGTGCTAATGTCAACACAAACAAACCACAAACTGTTCAGAAGTGAGTAACGTACTAATGACAGTATAGCAGTTCACAAACGGTGCATGTGCCTGATATTCATAATTGGTAGTACAACATACTTAGTTATCCTCACCCCTCTCTCATGGGAGGAAGGTTTAAAATATCCCTTCTAATGTATTGGATATGCACAGCTGTTGCTGGTAAAGAAATGGGCAGCTATGGACCTTGTCCACACCCATCCTGTACATCCTGAGCTGTTTCCCTACTGTCTTCCCCTCTTTGTGCACCCTTTATCACCACATTCCTATCTCCCCATTTACTTTTCTGTCAAAGAAATGAGCTCAGGGGTTAGCTGGAGTGAGCACTTGTAAACAGTAGTAAGCGGGTTTGCACCAGTGTGTGCATGTGTGCGCTTAGCTTAGCATTGCTAAGATATGATAAGCTACGCCAAGCTTAGCTTAGTATTGCTAAAATAAAATAAGCTAAGCCAAGCTTAGCTTAGCATTGCTAAGCATCGTGCAAACACACGCAAACCCGCTTACAACTGCTTAAAAGTGCCTTAGTCACTCTGTATGGCAGGACCCCTGTACTGCTCAGCAACAAAATAAAATACCCTTGTCAGTCTCAAACACCACACCTTGGAATCACCAGTCTGCATGACGTACCACTAAGCCACAGCAGATATACAATAACTTGGTGCTGAAAGAAATATAACATGCATTACAATGAGTGAATGTAAAGGGAAAATAGGAAAGCCATAGGAATACATTGCAATAACTACTGTTGTATGCCAGTTAATTCTCTAATTCAAAAAGAAAGTACATACTCCCATGTATCCAGTGTTAGCATTAGGACGTGTGAGTAAACCTACACACTGGAAGTCAGGTTTCAGTACAACATGCATTTCATTGGCTACAACCCAGCTTCAGATATGAGACATATACCAACCTTCTGACTGAGACTACAGTGTCCACAGCAAACAAGCATGGTCCCCACCTTGCAAAACTGAAAGGGCTACGCCTACCTAACCTATCATTTTATAGCAGTGTCCTGAAATCACAGTGAGAACTGCAATTACCACACAGCAGGCTGCATGCAATTACTAAATGGTGGGCACCAATTGGTGCAGAGGCCATCACTTGCACATGTGCAGATACCTAGAAAGCAGCCTGCATCTGCTGTCCACACATGCAATAATATCATTGCAACAACTGAGAGAGAAAGAGGGAGCACGAGCAAGAGAGACAGACAGAGACAGACAGACAGACAGATGGATACAAACAGGCAGTAGGAGACAGACACTGAAAACAAACAGCAACACACAGAGGAAACAAAACCAAAGGAAAAAAAAAGACAATACCTACAACAGACGGAGGTGAGGAATACAAAGGTAGGGCAGATATGTATTTGCTGACATCCGAAAGATGTGTCTGAAGGGTACTCTACATACTGTGAATCATCCATATGTGGCAGCAGTCCGTATCTATAAGTACATGCACATTTGCATAGGGCAAGGGACATACTGCAACTGTTAGTGAAGGCTGGACATATGTATGTTGCTGAAGGCTGCTATGTGCACATATGTAGGTGGTAGTGTGTGGCATTGCAGAAAGCAAGCAGTGCCGGTATATGTCATGTGGTGTTAAACGCTGTGGGACTGAGCTACAGGCAGTGAGGCCTGCTACAGCAATATGGCCTGAGGACAGCAGAATGCATTCTGCACAACATTGTTTAATAGTATTACATAACCGTATGTCTCACAACTGTTGCATAATTGACATCCCCACCATGAAAGGTGGGCAGTATATGTGCCTATATGTGCAGCTATATGTACAGCAATGGATGTTTACATGTATGTGTATATATACATGTGTGTATATATATATATATATATATATATATATATATATATATATATATGGGTGTATTTAGATATATATGGATATATATGGATAAATATAGATATATATGGATATATATGGATATATATAGATATATATATAGATATGTATGGATATGTATGGATATGTATAGATATGTATAGATATGTATAGATATGGATAGATATGGATAGATATGTGTATATGTATGTATATATATATGTATATATATATATATATATATATATATATATATATATATATAGAGAGAGAGAGGAGACACGGGGTCATATGTACTGCAACAGGTGCCTGTTGTCCAAGGCATGGACTGAACACCAGTGTTCATACTGCAGTGCCATACCCCATTCCAAAACACCTTACGCAGTAACTGCCACATAGGTGGTAGCCTGCCTAACACTGAAGGTGTCAGAAGGGTACACAGGACACAGGTGGACAGTAGGCTCCCCTTTGATAATCACAGTGTACAGTAGTCATGTAATCTGTCTACGTGGTACGTGTCATCACAAAAGATGTGTCATCTAGGGAAATATAGGTCAGTGTTCCCCTCTACTCATCACTATGCCCCATGTGGTATGTACCTCACATGACAACTACAGCAAGTGAAAAGGCCACAGACATACCTAACAAAGAGTAATACTGCCCTCAAACACATGCCCTATGCAGACTGACTACAATACCACAGCTAGAGTGCGTTGCATACCACCCACCCAGAGGTTACCACTGCCGGACATGCAAAGGTATGTCACACCCATAGCAGTCGCCCAACCACCATGAAAACACCTCACAATCCCTCCGGGCTACATGACCTAGGGCCCTAATCCTTGTCACCTCACTAAACAGCACATGCTGGAGGTACAGGTTCCTATCCACAAATATGCCATACTCTGAACTAAACCACCCAGCATTAACAAACAAGGCTCCTCATTAGCATATGTCATACATACCCCTGATGATTGTTTTGGAGATAGATAATATGCCCTGGGAGTCACCTCTGTGTATCTTGTTGACAGGAGCAAGTGAAATTACATTGCATGTGTGTCAAAGGCCAGGGTAAACTATGGCTAGGCTACTCTAGGCCCTAGGGCCAATAGCGTATTACCTACCTATGACACAATGCACACACACATATACTCAGTGCAATACCTGCTATGTGAGGTGGAATGAATGTGACAGTGACTGTGTGCAAGGTTTGTGAAGGTGGGATAGCTTAGTGTGAGGTTGTGTCTGTCATGGTAGTTTGTGTCCTAGGTGTGAGGCCAGAGAAAGATGTGTCAGTTATTGGGATTCAGACATAGTAGGATGGCATATGTTGTGACGTAGTTCCTTGTGTATGACTGTGGTGTCCCATTGTAGGCTGAAGCAATACATGTATGCTCAGTAAGTGGTACTGCTGGTGACTCCAGCTCACATATGAACTGTTGTACTACCTGAAGCTGTAGGCCTAAACAGCACAGTATGGTGTATGTTCACAGTCCCTGGTAACACTGTCTTGTGTGTTTCCTGTAGTCTGCACAGATTACATACCACAGGCATAGGTATCTGTAAGTAGGGGCACACAGTACAATAATGTACACAGGTAATGCTCATCTGTGTCGGCATACATCTGTGTGCTGTATGTATGTCTGATGTGTGTGTAATGATGCCTGTACCATGCCTGCAATCACATGTGTGTTACAGGGTATGTGTGTGTACCTAGCAACATGTATACTCTGTTACAGCAGTATGCCAGCCATATTAACAACCATGCACATATGTTAGGTAGGGGTATGGCATCAAAGACTAGGGTGATTTACTGATAATACTGTAAATGTACATGACATTCATTGCATTGGATGACATATTTCTTCATGCATTAGCTTGAGATATATCCCCGGGGCAAGGTTGTGCATTGTATCCCAAACAGTGTGCTGACTACTGGTGTATACTGGTGTGTTATATGGAGTGTTGCAGGCACTGTCAGCCAGTTGTGGGCTGAGCACTGATATGTGGTATTGAACGTGTGTATTCTCTGATAGACAGATAGATGCTATATATGGCAGTTAAGTGATATCTGTACTTTATAATGTTAAGTGTGCCACATGACTTGCTCACACATAATGTTTAATTGTCTTCCAGGGTTATGGCTCATCAAGGTATTCCATCATATTCAGCTGCGGAGGAGCAGGAAATTCTGAACAGCCTGATGCAGCACTATAACATGCTTTTTTCCAGGGCCAGCCAGCACCAGCATGACCATACTGCACTGTGGCAAGACCTTGTTCACCGGGTAAATGACATAGGCATGCATAACCGGACATATGAGTAGGTACGCCATCACTGCAGTGATTTAATTAGACATGTCAGGCGGCATGCATCTGATATCCATAGGCAACAGCTTGCCACAGGTGGTGGGGTGGCCATACAACCCCCCCTCACCAGAGTTGAGGAACTGCTCCTAAGCGTGGTGGCTCCTGGCCTACAGCAGCAACAACATCACACATGTATCATCATGGAGGCTGGAGCCACCCAGCAGGATGACATGGAGCGTGCAGATAATACGCCCTAGCTGTAGACTATCGTTACCTGTATTGTTAGAATATGCATATGTGAGATGTGTACTGATGTGTTTAGCAGTTGTGCTGCCTAAAGTGTGCAATACTGATATTTGGAATAGTATCCGTACACCTGTGACTGTTGACTGTTGTTCCACTGTTGTTTAGCACACTCACAGTAGCAATGCCACAGTTGTGGCCACTGACAAACTGTGTCATATTCTTGTAGGTCCCACTGGTGTGACAGCAGGGCAGACTATACATGCTGGTGAGTGTGTTAACACATTAATATTGGTAATGAAATGTGCATGTCATAGGTGAGGTGTAGGCCATGTACATGTAACACACCTACGCATAATGCATGCTGTGCATGTTTGCTGTGAGACATCAATCATCTCAGTAAAGTCAGTAGCTGCCTCAATCACATGCAATGCACAGTGCAGCAGACACAATTGTGGCAACACTGTACTGCACATTGGATATGCATAGTTGCTACAGCTGTACACAACAGAACACATTTATCATACGCAGTACACGAAAACATGCTACATTTGGCATTACCACACACCCGCTGTAAGGTCACACTTCAGTATCCCACATGTCATGCACACACACATGATGTACCTCAGGGGTAGAGGCCTATCATGGGGCTGTGCAACACTCTGCAACACATAACACAGTCATGTTAGGCAATGCTCCCTACTGGGCACCTTACACACCCATGTACAAGGTGGCTGTGTAATTGTGAACATAGCCACGGCACTACCGTTCAGGTGCAGCATGCTAGGCGGTGGTCTTGCACACATTAGTAGCTGTGAGTGACCACAAGATGCATTTTGATGATGGCACAGGGTACTACACCCCATCCAGTTACAGTGACCACAGTACTACTCATAGCAGTCATTGCTTTGCACCTCAATGTTGTGTGTGTGCAAACATATGCACCTATACACAATATGCACAGCAGTCACCATCCAAACAAAGTGTCACATAAATGTTCTGGAATGCTAGTGGGTGTGTAGGTCACTTGACACACATTGGGTATGTATGGTGTTCAATGTTGCAGTTGTGTAGCATGCCATGCCATGTCTGGCACCGACATATCTGCAATATGTCCCACACTCACCATAACCACTGTACACTGGCCATGTCGAGCACTGGAATTCCTTCACATCAACATGCACCACACATCCCGTGTGTGTACATAGCATGCATGAGCTGCACCCGTGCCCACTATTATCTGCTATGAACACAGACACTGTATTCAGACATGGATATCTATGTGTCACACAGATAACACATGCAGCCATGGCATGTATACTTGTGAGTGATGGTGCACAGGGCATTGCAGAGCTGATAATACCTGCACAGCAATGTTGTGTCCATGTACACATTGTGTTCCAGGCTGTAGCCAATCACTGAACAACTACACAGTTGCATCAACGCCATGTATACTGCCATTTAATAGGGGCGTCTACACTTGCACTGCATGGTCTTGTGCAACACATATTCTGCATGCTGACACGTGTGTGGTGACTGTTTACCTTGTGATACTGACACCCACCTTCACCCACTATAGAGTATGTGTTGGATTGCTGGTATGTGTGTGGATGTGCTGTAGTGAGGAGTGTATTAGTATTCATGTGTGCATGTGTTCATGTGTGCATGTGTGCATGTGTTCATGTGTGCATGTGTGCATGTGTGCATATGTGCATGTGTTCATGTGCAGACCGTAAAGTGTGTTTCCTGTCTTCCTCTCACAGGTGCTGAGTTAGGGGTTGGCGAAAGCAGCAGGCAACCTGAAGCCACTGCCACAAATACTGGTGATGATGAGACATGTATTTTGGCACAGGAAGGTTTGACAGGGTCTGTCGTTGGTCCGGCAATTGACAGTACACAGCATTCAACCCCATCTATGCGCACACTCATACTGTCAATACATCCCTCACCACCAATGGTCATAGGCGAGGGACAGCATACAGTTGGCATTGACCAGGAGAGTGTGGTACCCATGGCACTTGCATCCCTCACAGCAGCCATAGCCGTATTCCTGGAGTGGTACCACATAGGTGGAGGTCCAGGGGTTCTCAGGGGAGCACAGCTGGTCGTATTGCCCCTGGCAGGCATGCCCTCACAGGTCTTATGACGTCCAGTATGTTCCGGGCTGTAATGCAAGCTCAGGCATGTATGGAATGGTACAGCAGGCAGGGACTTATGGCACAGAGGGCACATTACACCGCTATCAATGACAGCATCCGTGACCTTGCCGGTGCCATCCGGACTTACACCGAGGTCATTGATAGATGTTGGGTGGAGACATTAGATGCCCTCCACAACATGTCTTCCATGAGCCAGGACCATGCGGGACAGTTGCAATGTCGACGTGGACACATGCCAGCAACAGCAACAGCTGGCAATGGTCGCGGATGGCCCACAGTTCCCAGCCGCTCCCGTAGTGGCAGTACCAGCCCAAACAATGCTGGGGCTGGCCTGTACATTGACCGTCCCAGTAGACCACATGTATGTGGCTCTGGCCAGTCCCAGCAGGGACATGGGTCCAGTCATCATAACTCTGCCTCTGATGACAGTACCCATTCAGGGTTGGTACCCGATACTGTCCGTAGCACCCCTGTCAGGCACAGGTACTGTGTCCGTGGCCGGAGACAGTCATCTGTACAGCCTAGCAGGTACAGTCTGTGGCTGTCCCACAAACTACCGTATATGGCAGCCACATGGTGGAGCTGTGTGCATGCAGACACACACACATTAACCAAACAACTAGGGCTCACACATACACACACACATTACATCAACATTGGCCCATGCTGTACTGTTGTCCCTCACACACACACACACACACACACACACACACACACACACACACACACACACACACACACACACACACAGACACAGAGACATGTCAATTGGATGGGTCAATGTCAGGCTCTAGCAAACAACAAAACGCCCTGTGCATATGATGATACCTGCGTCACCTCCTGTCATCTGCAATATTGATGGAGGAACAGGCTAACATGGTGCTGATGCACAGGGTGACACTATAGCAGTGTAGCAATAATAGCAAGTTGTCAAAAAGGAAGTGTAACAACATCCTTGTAGGTATATCTGAGCAGACATTATGCATCAAAGCTCTGATTGTCAATGTAGCATTGTTTACACCACTGTTAGGTCTGAGTATGTATTGTCCACCCATGTGCCACTTGACTGAAGTGTAATGTGTTGCCAGCATGTGTTAGTGAGTGGACAGTACGTGTGTGATGTGTGCAGTACAGTTTAGCAAGTGTACATCTGTGAACATGGTGGGTGCGCAGTGTCTGCACGTACGTGCATAGTGGACACATGGGACATGTGGCATACCCTGTCATACACATTGTTAATATCTCATAGTATCTTTCAATGACCAGTATGCATTCTACTACAGTATGTATGACATGGGTTGACACTATGCTGTGGGTGATACCATTAATATCTGTCAATGATTTGCAGTCTGGTAGTATACACAACCCCAACAGCATGTCTATGAGTAATCATTGGATGATGTCCTGACAAATGACACACAGTCATAGGGAACTCAGTAACAATTGGATCCTTCAGGTGCTACACTATAACACTAACCAGTGGTAATGACCGCCACCCATTCCTCTGACCACACCTGTTTGGCATATAGCCCCCTTAGGTACATGCAGGCACACTAGGGATGTGTCCATCCAAATCTGGAAATACATGCATTGGCCAACAGTGCATTCCCTGGATGGGACGCATATCCTACACAAGGGTATCATACAGACAGATACCTGTTGTCTGATACATGCTGTATAGCAGTAAGCCGACTATGGCATAGTCATCCTCATGTACTATACATACTATCTCATCAGTACCACACAAGAGGTAGCCCTCAACATGTATGTTGGGTACCAATGTGTACATACAGCCTCATGTTATGTCATGTGTCCCTTGGTATCCACATATCCATAGGTATTGTGGAGTCCCAAGGTGTATCACATAAGACATTAGAGGCCTGAATGCATATCCACAAGGCAGTTGTACATCTATAAAGACTGTCCATTATTGGCAGTCTCTGTTGTGTATGAACATGTCTGACATATACCCCAGGCATATACCCTCACTCACACTACTCTTAAGTAACTGTCATGGGTGTGTGTGCCACAGATGACCTTGGCCACAGAACATGACAGTGGACGGCCTTGTCACATACATATATATGTGACCTATGATCTGAGAAGCAGCGGCACAACCTGTCAATGGAAACAAATGTATTCATGTAGTATGCAGGCTTCACACCTATGTACTGATTGAGGGGACATGTACACATATATATTTGCCACGCAGATTCCTGATGTGTGCAATGCACTTACTGTTGTAATCACAATATGTCATACCATAGTAAAAGCAAAACCTACACCACATTGACAAACACACTGTTAGCATTTGCAGGATTCAAACACCTAACTATGTTATGATACTAGAAAGTGATGCATTAACACAGCACGCCATTTGCTTTACTGGGTGGTTTTCCTTCTCTGGTTATATTTGTAGGATGGTGACATCATCAGTCTTTCCAAAGAGGAATGTATCTCTTTTAGTGTGTTTTCTCAGTCTCCAAAAAGGGCACTCCTTTCAAAGACAATTGCACACATACACACACCCCACCCCCACACACAGTCAGTGTTTGCAGGATCCAAACCCCTACCTAACTATGTTATGATACTAGAGAGCAATGCATTAACGTGGCGCACTATTTGCTTTAGTGGGTGGTTTCCCTTCTCCGGCTGTATTTGTAGGATAATGACATCATCAGTCTTTCCAAAGAGGAATGTACTTCTTTTAGTGTGTTTTTCCAGTCTCCAAAAAGGGCACTCCTTTCAAAGACAATTGCACACATACACACACCCAACACACACACACACAGTCAGCGTTTTCCAGATTCAAGCCCCTACCTAACTATGTTATGATACTAGAGAGAGACGCATTAACACTGCGCACTATTTGCTTTACTGGCTGGTTTCCCTTCTCCTGCTGTATTTGTAGGATGGTGACATCATCAGACTTTCCAAAGAGGAATGTACCTCTTTTAGTGAGTTTTCCCAGTCTCCAAAAAGGGAGCACCTCTCAAAGGAAACTGCACACATACACCCCCCCCTTTAAACCCCTACCTAACTATGTTATGATACTAGAGAGATAGAGAGAGAGAGAGAGAGACGCATTAACACAGCACGCTTTTTGCTTTACTGGCTGGTTTCCATTCTCCTGCTGTATTTGTAGGATGGTGACATCATCAGACTTTCTTAAGAGGAATGTACCTCTTTTAGTGAGTTTTCCCAGTCTCCAAAAAGGGAGCACCTCTCCAAGGAAACTGCATGCATACACACACACACTCACTGTTGGCAGGATTCAAACCCCTACCTAGCTATGCTATGATACTAGAGAGAGACGCATTGACAGGGCATGCTATTTGCTTTACTGGCTGGTTTCTCTTCTCCTGCTGTATTTGTAGGATGGTGACATCATCAGACTGGACATGGTGATGTGCGTACACTTTGTTTTATGCCATTCCAGGAATGATCCATGTGGGTCAGCAGTTGTCAACAGCTTGAACAAGACCTCATAATCCTTACCTTGTGTGATCTATCTGTGGACACATTGACATTCTGTCATATGTCAACACATATTTATGCACAGCTTGTTGGTTTTGTGGATACTACATGTGTCTGGGATGTTGATAAAGGGCTATTCAAGTCTATGTGACACGTGTAGATGCGTTCATTGATGTATGTCCTGGGCGGCTGCCTTGCAAACAGTCTAACATGTTTGGGAACTATGATCCGCACATGAACATACCACAGTTGGTAGGGTTGTGTGTATGTCAGCTTCCAATAGCTCTATTTATGACTGCAACCATGAAGGACTCCATGACCTTGCAGATCAGACTTCATAGGCGTACTGGACTTGACTTCCCATGGTGTGTTGTGCACCAACACTTGTGGGGGAGTGCCATATGTAGCTGTGACACATTCAACGGTTCCACATCCTGTGTAGGGGGTGAGGCTCAGCTGACTGTTCAGGTGCAGGATCTGTTTGTTCTGTAGTTTGTGCATGACACATATTGGGAATCAATGTATTCCACTTGCTGCCATGCTTTTGGTAGTGGGGTAGCTGCTCATCCATTCTACATGTGATATCTCCTGGTATGATGATATGGACTATTATCAGTGGGTGGTGGGTATGTATATATGGGCCTGTCTGTCAGGATGATGGCATTGTTAGTCAGGTACAGTTGGCTCTGACTCAGGACATATATGGGTGTACATTGCTATTTATGACATAGCTGAAGGAGGTGTCATGATTCAGACTGGACTCCTTCTCAGCTACTCTTTACAAAACACCAACAAACATGAGCACTAATCCCTGTTATACTCTTTTACACGCCTAACACCCTACTGATCCTTTGTGATCAGGCTACAGAGTATGTCATCATAATATCCTGGCATGTCCAGGGGTCGGTTTCATGTGTACTCTCCAGTCCAGCTGGTGGATATTGTGATATTGACACAATGTCACATCTGTCTCATGTACACAGACAACCCTCTCCTCCTCCTGACAAACTCAGATATATGTGTGAGATGCACCTTTATAGACATACAGGGTGCTGAACTCTCTCGACCCATGACTGGCACAGTCTATCAGGTGGTGAAGGTAACCACACACACCACATATCTGTCTCACATATCCTCTAGCAACAGCACTCAAACCACATTATCACACATAGACATACTCGGATGCTGTAAATGTACTCTGCCTAAGCAGCAGAGACCTCCAAAGCAGACACACACACAACTGCTACCCCACTACAATACTCACATATCACATAGGTCACAATGTCAGTGTCCCACACAGTCACTGCCCTTCAGGCAAAACAACACACCTAATACACTTGGAATAGGCGACACTTATTGTCAGACACACTGACGTACCACTCACCAGCCCTAACATGGGAATAGTCACTTTGGGCTGTCTGTCAGGTGCCAGGATCTGCCACATAACACAGGCAGTCAGGTCACTCCAAAGCAAGTACAGGACTGGCACCATCATTGTCCATGCTGGTGCGTAAAACCTCAGACGTTACTCCCTGGACCACATGACATGATACATGGAGGAACACTCTGATCATGTAGCCCAGGCCAGTATGACCCTGACCTTGTCTAGCATCTTACACCCACCAGTTATGATGTCACAGTATACAGACACACATATCACGTTTAACAGTTGACTAACAAATTTGTTTCATTCATAGGGGATACAGTGTCTCTCAGCCTGTGGTGACATGCTCAACATGCCACATAGCTTCACTATGGACTGCTTGCACCTGTCACCCTTGGACTTTGGAATGCTGGCTAAGGCTCTTGCTACCACCATAGTGCCTTTTTTAAGCAGGGCTCAGAAGACAAACACACCTCCATAGACATTACAGGTTAAATGAAACTAAGGGTAATGCTGCTCAACAATAGTTGTGTTAACCTCATATTGCGGCCACTCAGGACTCTCCTCAATATGGAGGATAGCGATATCTGTGCACTAACAGATGCCTGGTTCAGGCTCACTTATGCACACCAGCACTACCAGGTTATGTTTCATACCATGCTTTCTGACAACAAGACTTGTAACAGACAACACAACTAGGGGGAGTATCCATATACATCACAGATACACACACCTCCGGGTTAGTAGCACTGCACAAAGCATCACAGACCATAAATATACAACTACCATTGTGCAAAACTGCCTTTCAGTTTGTTGCCTGCTACAGACCAGCCTCCCAAAACTCAGGAACCACACTTGGCTTTCATGGGAACTATGGAGAATATGAAGGTCTTCACAACACCATTATATTGTGTGACTTCATATACACAAATATTGACTGGGGATACTACTCAAGCCCCAACACCCTCACCCATCAGTCGCTACAATTTGTAGACTCATGTGCTATGGCACAACCAGTCAGCACAGCCACAAGGGGGAATACATATTGGACCTGATCATCACCAGCATGGGGACTCTATGTTCCACACCAGCGATATACTCCTCATTGGTAAGATCAGAACATACATGTATCTCACTGGACATACATATACCCTCCACACACCCATCCTGGGTAATCTTGGTGAACTTCTCATGAGCCAACGTCTCACTTCACCAAAGCAAGGTGGTATCCTTCAGAGACCCTGAGACAGTGGCAAATATGGCTCACACTGCTGAATCCTTTACATACACATTCTATGGACACCTTGTGGACTGCATGGATTGTGCTATCCCAAATAACAACAGGACTCACTACTCCAATGTCAGGGGACCTGTCTGGTAGACCCCAGCCATTAATAAGCTATACAATGTCAGGAGGAACCTACTACATGATAGAGCACAATCCCAGACTGGGAAGGCATCTGTGATCTGTACTAGCAGACAGCTACGATCATTCATGAACTTTTCTAAGGGCCGCTTCTACTGGACAATTGCACCAGATATGTAGGACTATCACACGGCCTTCTTCAGTTATGTCAGGAACCTGGGTGGACACTCACTGATATGCTGTGAGTTACTGCATACTGACTAAACTTACCCTGAACCCATTGGCATTGCCAACATCCTGGCAAACAGGTTCAGTGCAGATGTCTCCCCCCAAGTATCAAGTAACAACTATCCATCCCAACAGAGTATAACCTCCCTGACATCACACAGTAACAGGTGAGTGCTGCCCTCCCCAAAGCATACATCACAGTATCAATGTGACCAGACGGTGTCCCAGCCTGCATCTTACACGAGCTTCATGACAGATGTAACCCTCACATTACATCACTGTTCAATATTGGAGTTACTACAGGATATGTACCCAAGGAATGGCATACAGCAACAGTGGTCCCACTCCACAGAGTTGGTGCCACAACGGACCACAGATAATATTGCCCTATAAGTCTAACTAGCCTGTTCTGCAAAGCTATGGAGCATATTGTCATGGGACAATACGCTCCATAGCATATTGTCATGGGACTCATACACATAGACATCGGGAACCTACAGACACTGTGTCCTACATATTTCAGCATTGTTGTGGGCAGATCTTGCCTCTTGAACCTGTTTGTATTCTTTAAATGGCTAACAGGTCCATCAACATAGGGACGGTTGTCCACACAGCCTAACTGAACCTTGCAAAACATTTCAAAACAATAACTCACTGGGCCATTATGCATAGGCTCACCAGCGTCAATATGGACACATATCTCACATGATGGATTGATACCTGGATCAGGGATAGCACCCACATGGTCAGAATTGCAGGTGCCATGTCTGACTATACACCAGTTACACATGGCATCCCACACGGCTCAGTCCTGGGACGTCTCTTGTTCTGTATACATTTGTCTGATGTACAGGCTACCACAGGGGGAATATGGCTGAACATGTTTGCACTTGACTGCAAACTGGGTGCCATGATCAACTCTCCAGCTGCCACATGCATACTCAAACAGGGTCTCACAGAGATGGATGACTTCTGCCTAAGCCATGGCTTACTGCTAAATGCCATTAGTTGCATAGTCATCCCCTTTGGGAATAACAACATGCCCACACATTACCACATAGGTAGCACTCCATTACATACAGTAGGAGATGTTAGGGGTTTAGGGACATGACTTGTTCGTACTGTCGCCTTTGACATTCACATTGCCAAAGTGGTTGGACACACCTTCTATGTGGGTCACCTTATCCCATATGGTTTCACATCTAGATCGAGTGAGGTCATTGTGCCCCTATACTCATCACATCCATGCTTGGTTACAATACCACATTTGGGGTATACCTTACCCGACACCTGCAGCAACTGTACTGGCCACAGAAGTTCCTCACCAAGCAGATCTAGGGACTCACACAGATGCCCTGCACAGTTCGGATGCAGTAACTCCAGCTCTACTCAGTCGCTTACCACCTACTCGGATATGATGTGTGCCTGTTGTTTACAGATATACCCAACCCAGAATTACTGGACATACTCCACCTCAGGATATCCGACTCCCTTGGAGCTACACACTCCAGGGACGTATACCTCAGCACAGATGTTAATAGGACATGCTGGAGGGACAGATTGGTATCCCAGAGGCTCCACTCACTCCAGAATGTAATCCCAGTTTCACATAGGCAGAGCCACCCACTGATCACCTACAGGAGACATATTGATGACTGTATGGGTGATCATATGTTTACCCCTGGGATATCTTCTGTGTCCCTGCTAGACAGATCCACACTAGCCTAAACGTACATGGGCTATCTTGTGTGACCTACTATTCACACACACAGTGTAGTAATCTGACAGGGTTGCAAATGCCAAACACACTCTGGCTAGACTTGTACATGCCCTAGGGCAGATAGCCTAGTATCGACCTCTGAACTTATGCTAATGTTCAAGATGCACAATGTTTATTGCTGATACTGTTTGCAGGTCTTTATCATCTTTGCTTTACCAGTTTCTTTGAACAACTTCGGTATCTGCAGAACATATTTGATTATGACAGGGTTCCACTATATTATAGATGTGTCTGTTGTCATATAACTGTGTGCACAGGGTGGATTACTGTATAGTGACAGGTTCCTGGGTTAACACATGCAACTGCCAGATATGCGTGGCCCACTGCTGTACTCAGACATGGCCTAAGTGTGTGAGCATGCCCAGTTCAGCCATTCCATGTTTTGTTGCCTGACATTTGTCTCATTTATTCAAGTGTGTGAGCATGCCCAGTGTGGCCTTTCAGTATGTTGCTATCTGAGGTCCACTACATTTGTTGATGTGGGTGAACATGACCAATATTAACATTTATACTGTGTGTGTTGGAAGTCAGGTTCTGTTCTTACTGCAGGACTCACCTTTGTGTCATAACTCGACAAGGATCATGCTGTGTCTGCAGGGTTTCCATGAGATACTTTGCATAGACTTATCAACATTCCTTCATACAGGTTGACTACTGCAATACTGTCATGGTTTAGTGGTTCAGTACTTTGACTATAGTGCGCAGTATCCTGGGTTCGAGGCCCATCACTGCTTTATATTTTCATACTGAGCAGACCAGACTGCTTAAGGGCAAGTTAAGCAAATATGAGCATGTTGGCTTTTGTTCAGCTATGCCCTACTTAGACCAGGCTTGTCCGACATTGCTCAATATTCACCAATATTGCTGGACGTTGCCCAACATTACTCAACATTGACCACAATTGTGCTAGTTGGTGTGTGTGATTTTGTTTGCATATACTACATGGTGGTAAATGCTGTTTAGCACTGCTTTATATTGCTTAACACATGGTAATCATGCCTTAGGTGGTGCTGCAGGGCTGCCTATGTTGGATGCACATACTACACTCCCTGTACATGTTTGAAAGCAGGTAGTGTCAACTTAGGCATCTCCTTTACTATATGTGTGAGTCAGAGAGAGGTATCATTTCCAGAGTTCCTACTGAGCCAGTGCATGTGCTATGCATTGCCTCTTTGCCATGGCCAAAGCATACTGGGCACTTCTCCGTCTGCCTACTGGGACAGGCTCAGGTTGTTCCTCCTCCGAGTCACGCTCTGCCTGTGATGGCCTTGGCAATGGTGGGGGGCTGTTTGGCTCAGGCCTATGCTGGTCCTGCTGCAGCTGTTTTCGCAGGATCATATTATGTAGCATAGCACATACCATGACAATTTGGGTACATGTAGTTGGTGAGTACTGCAAGGCTCCACCAGATGTGTCCAGGCACTGGAACTGTGACTTGAGCAGCCCAAACACATGCTCTATTACATTACATGTTTGTGCGTGTGCCTCATTATGGCATTCCTGTTCAGGTGTGTGTGCATTTCTGATGGGTGTCATCAACCACGGCTCCAGTGCATAGCCAGCATTCCCCACTAGGTGACCATGTGGGATGTCCCCATTGGCAAATGTCTGGTACAACTGCGTCAGATGCCAGATATGGGAATCATGGTAGCTTCCAGGGCAGCTTGCACACACATTCAGTATTATGCCCTGGGCATCACACATGACCTGGCAGTTGATGGAGGGGAAGCCCTTGCTGTTGAAGTAGACCCTAACCAGTTCGCCGATTGGTGCTTTGATGCATATCTGCGTGCAGTCTATTGCACCCACTACCTCAGGGTATTCCGCTATTTGCTGGAAGAGACGCATATTGCTGGCCAATACCTCACGGGAATTGGGGAAATATACATGATCACCGACATGTGCTGACATGGCATCCAGGAACTGGTGTAGTACCCTAGATGCTGATGCCTGTGATATCCCCATCATATCACCAGTTGGTCTCTGGAAGGTACCTGTTGCTAATATTCTTAGGCCAACACATACCTTGGTTTCCACTCGGATGGGTTCCCCTCTGTTGGTTCTGTGTGTGAGGTGTGGCCTGCACAGCTCAACAATTTGCTGCAGGAGGTCTCTGTCCACTCTATAGCGCTCCACTATCTCCAGCTCATGTAGCCCCTGGTAGGTTACCCTGGGCCTGTATACTCTTCTCTGTCTCCTCACTGTGGGTTGTCCAGCAGCATTTACATTGTCACCACCCTCAGCATGTTGCATATGTCGCCTTATAACAGCAATGGCAGCCCCTAACATTTCTTTGTCTCAGTAAAGCTTTTTCAGTTTTCACTTCTATTAGCTTACTGCAGTGTCTGTTGTGAGAAACATATTGGACTGTTGTTTGCAGAGTTTTAAGTGCTAGGCTGGGCTGGGCTAGTGTACTGCCTGTGTAATTGCCTGATTCTGATTGTTTTCACCTGCTAGCTCTGCTAGTACTCCCTGGTAGCTTCCTACTATTTGTTGTGCTTCCTTTTTCCTTTCTCTTTCCTCAGGGGGGAGTTCCGCGCACACAAGCGCAAACATGCGCACAGCAGCTAACACGAGCGCACACATGCTTACATGGACTAAAACTTGGTTATTCGTGTTAAAACATGTGCACACCAGTGCAAACGCACATACAACTCTTTAAACAGCCTTATACATGCTTACTCCGGCTTAAATGCGTGCACACACGCTTACATGCGTGCACACTGTCTTACTCAGGTTTACAGGTGCTTACACTCGTGCATGCATGCTGAGCAAGAAACTTTCGTGTTATCCACGGCATACACCTTCCATTTCTTGGCTTTCCCTAGCCTACCTGTTGACACACCTCTTTCCATGATGTGTAAATGACAGCTGACATATGCCACTCTGCTCCAATGAGCTTCACTTCTTTCATACATACTCCCCCTCGTGAGGCCACCTATCTTTTACTCTGTTACTCCCCATATCCTACTCCTACACTCCACTGACTGTGCTCATTTGCTATGTAAACTTGCGATTCACTATCCTAACCCTCATTTACATAGGATTGCCTACTAATGCTTGGTTACATCTCTTAGACTGAGCTTCCCCCCTTAGCAACCTCTACTCGGTGGCCATGTTGTCTACAGCCTGCCATTCCCTTGTATTGTACATTAACAATTTCAATAAAATCCACATTTGTGGGTTTTAATTTTAAGTATTCTGGGTTTTAGAGCGCAGCCCATTTGCGTGGCGATGCACTATGCTTAAACATCGGAAATCGGTGAAAAGAAAAAAATGTATTTTCATATTGCATCAGGAAACATTTTCAATGGCAGTATATTTGGCTATTGGCATGCTTCCTGCACTGGATGCAACCTTTATTTGGAGCTGTCACGGCTCCGTTTTGCTATTTGCAGAACGGTACTCAGTTGTCAACTGAGTACATTTCTGCAAATAACACTGCTCTTACTCGGACAGGTTCGGGTTTCCTGAATCGCAAATCTACCTCATTTGCATGCCTTTTGCCTGCAATTGAGGTAATTTGCATATCCCAGCCCTGTCCATGTAAGAGCTATTTTAGGAGCTCTCTTGCACGCCCCTGCAGGCTGTTCCTGGATCGCTCGTCAGACATGATGGCTGCATGGAATCTTACTCTACTCTAAGACTCCGTGCAAGCCTTCGTGAATCCGGCCCATTATTTAATCAAAACAATGAAAGTGGTAATGTGGCTAATTCAAAATTCGATATTGACATTACCCAACATATTTTGCCTTCTGCTGATTTCCTACCAACATTTTGCCAGGGGCTAAGTCCCCCTGCACCCCCCCTGCTTATTATATATACAAACTCAGAGATCATGTAAAGAAAATGAACACTGGCCAGTGAAACTGGATACAAAGTTTAATTAGCACTTTTGTCTGTTGTTGCACTTGACTTCTTCAGATTAAAACAGGAATTATTCATATATCACTTCCTTTTATAGCCAGGCTAAGTCACATGTCATTAAAACAAAATTCACCTAAAAATGACTGTTGATTTAGTTGTTATTATTTAGCTAAATTTCACCTTATAAAATGCATTAATTCCATACTTCTTTATTTACATATTGCATATAGCCTATCAGCTCCTATCTCAATATTAAAGTAAAGTGCAATCCAAAATACATTTCCACAAAAATAAATCATGTACTTAAAATAAGCGAATGTTACCCGTGGTGGTGGTGCTGCGGTAGCGTTGTCGCCTCACAGTAAGACGCCGTCCAGTTCGATTCTCAGCTAGAGCGTCTTCTGCGTGGAGACATGCGTGAATGGGTGTACCTTCATTGAAGGTTGTGCATCAGGGCTGGTAAATTTGGCACATAAAAATCAACTACCAATCATTAGCGGACCGGAGTTCCACTGTGGCGACCCCTAACCAGGAAAAGCCGAAAGATGCAAGCAAACTGTGTTGTCATAGGAATATACATTTGTGCCCCCCCCCCCAAAAAAAAATAAAGTTCAACTTTTTAATTTTAAATAGCTGGAGAGAGAAACTAAATCATTCAGTCCGGGCAGGTTAGTGGCATCCACTCTTAAGTTGCCACATAAATTCTTTGAATTTTAGAAACAATTCCTTTGGTCCTTCCCTACTGTCAGGTACTGCTTGATCAATGGCTACAAATTTAAACTTGTGATCTGGGTTCAAAATAGTATGTTCAGCCAATGCATTCTTTTCATTACCCTTCCTGATGTCATACATATGTTGGTAAATACGAACTTTAAACGCTTTCTTGGTCTTCCCTATATAAAAACTTTCACAGCCTTGATGTAGGGCAACATATACAATGTGTGTACTGTTACAGTTCAACTTGAAATTTAGTTGAACCGTACCATACCTTGGAATAAAAACTTTTTCTATTTCTAATACACTGGCACATTGGTTACAGTGTCCTGATTTTAACATCTTACCTTTCTTATAGTTTTTATTCCCCTCTTTATTTCTATCCAACAAATCTTTGACACATGCATCTTTTTTGTATATGACACATGGTTTGTCACCAGCGTTTTTAAGGACCTCTTTGTCACTTTTAAATATAAACCAATTATTTTTTAAAATATCTTTTATGTCATAAAACTACAAGTTGTAGGTCAGACTAAAGGCCCTGTTAAACACGTTTGTGTTCCTTGACCCCACATCAACCTTTTTAGGACTACTGTTTTCCCTTTCCTCTGAGCCTAACAGTGGGAAAAAACTGTCCTCTGACTCTCTTTTCTGTAACTTCACACAAAACTGGTTCAATTAAACTGTTCAGGTATCCCCTCCTTAGTAACATGCCCCTTAGCTTTTCACTTTCTTCAGTATACATTTCTGGGTCACTGATCATCCATGCTAACTGCACACACTGGCCCTTAACCAAAGATCTTTTTTGAAAGTCAGGGTGTTCACTTTCAAAATGTAAGAGAGTGTTAGAATATGTGGGCTTTCTACAAATGGTGGTAGTAAAAAAAAAAAAATTGCCTGAATCTCCCTTTGTTCTGACTGTGCTTCTCTAACATTTTGGAAATATAAAGTATATTTTAGTGCATTTATTAAAACTGTAGGTTGCAGTGCATCTCAATTGTTTTAGTATGTTTTAGCTGCTTTTCTGTATATATAGAATTTTCTGTATGTGTAGACTAGCTACTTACTCTACTGCATTACTGCCTCTTAAATCATTTTTCAGTTGTGCACGTGCCTTGCTTCATTCAAAAAGTTTTAAATTGCTAATTTTGTAGAGTTTTAATTGCATTTACTATTTAGGTCTACACACTCAATTACGTTAGCCTTTTCTGAGTTTATTTACTGTATTATTGCATTGTTTAGCCTGTTTTAACCAACCCCCCCCCCCAAAAAAAAAAACAAAAAAATACTAACTTGTTTGCTCGTTTCCTGCCTTTTCTAGCAAGTTTAGTCCAGATCTCAGGCTTTGCTGGTTTCAGGACTTTATTTTCTGTGTTCAGAGCTATCCAGACCTTGCTGTGGTAGAGGGAAGTCCTACTGCATACCAGTGGGAGTGGTGAACATTGTGCTGCCTCTATCTAACACTGGAGGAGTGGTTTCCATCTCTGAAATTGTAATTTTTATTAGCCATTTTGGGCTGATTTCTATCCCTTTCAACTTTCTGGCTTAAAAATGCATGTGCTTGCACATTTTACGCATTGTGCAGCACAGCGGGGCTACTGTTAAACTGTTCCGGGTACCAGAAAGTCTGCTCTTCAAATTTCCCTTAGAACAAGCTGGTTTCTCAGTAGTAGCACTAAAATCTGAACCTCTGTGACTAGCACTTGCTCTAGAACTTGCTGGAAAGCACTAGGAAACCATAAACTGATACAAGCACTCAACTATCCTTGTTAATAAGGAGAAATTACTTGTAGGCACTAAACAGCCTATAATTGCAAAGTACCTTGCAAAGGTAAGGGAAAACAGCTCTTGTACTTTACAAAAAAAGCACCTAAACAGGCATGTTCAAGGGTCAGCTTCCGGTGATTTCTCCTGTCCACTTGGTGAATCTGGGCATACTGGGGCAATGCAGCAACTGCCTCATGTACACAGACAGCCCTCTCCTTCCACCACCCAACACTACAACCTGTGAGAGTTGCACTTACATAGCCAAACTGGAAGCAAAGCTCTCTCTAGCCAAGATTGTGCTAGACAGTCAAGAGGAGAAGGTTAACACCTGCACTACACTTCAAGCAACACATAGCCCTTCAAAACTCACACCATCAACACCCACACATAGCAACACTAAACCCACATATGCGGAGGCCCTTAACATTAACCTGCCAAAGCAACAAAAACCTCCGAAGCTGAAACGCAAACAAACACCGGTCACAACCAAAGTGACACAAAGCTAACAACACCAGTGTGCCACCCAACAATAGCCCCTAAGGCAAGACAACATACCCAGCACTTTAGTTATAGGTGACTCTATAGTCAGGCACACTGATGTCCCACTCACCAGGCTGAGCAAAGAAAAATTACAGTCAGCTACCTGTCGGGTGCCAGGATCCACCACATAATGCATGCACTCAAGTCACTCCACAACAAGTACAAATACGACTTTGTCATTGTCCATGTTGGAGTGAATGACTTGAGACGTACCTCCCTGGACTACATGAAAAGAGACATGGAAGAGTTCTCAAATCATGTGGCCAAGGCAGGTATGACCCTAGCCCTGAGTAGCATCCTGCCTTCACCCAGAATTATACCACAGTATAAGGACAAAATGATTGACTTCAACAATTGGCTAAGCTTCTGGTGTCATTCAAAGGGGATCCAATATCTGTCTGCCTGGGACGACATGACCGACAAACCACGATGCTTTGCCAGAGATGGTCTGCACCTGTCACCCCTGGGATTCAGTTTACTGGCTAAAGCTCTTGGCACCCCTATAGTGCCTTTTTTAGGCAAGGTTCAAAGGACAAAACTGCCACTGTAACAGATACACGCATGCAAAATCTGAAGGTAATGCTACTCAATGCTAGAAGTTTAAACCTCAAAATGCACTCTCTCAAGGCACTCCTAAAAATGGAGAACATCGATATCTGTGCAGTAACTGAGTCCTGGTTCAATACTCCAAAGAGCACCACTGCAATACCAGGCTACAACTCTTAACACTTTTCGGCCACCAAACCAAGACCAAAACACTCAAGGTGGAGGAGTGTCCATATTCCCCAAGGATATTCACACCTCCAGGCTAGTTGCCCAACACAATGCATCTGAAATTCTCCAGGTGCAACTAACACTAGGTAAGACTGCAATCCAAATTGTAGCTTGCGACAGATCCCCCACCATGCCTCAAGATTCTTACTACACCTTTCTAAACATACTGGAAAATATTAAGATACAAACAAATACCCTAATACTGGGTGATTTCAACTACCTTGCCAGTAACTGGAAAAACTACTCTGGTACCAACACCTTTTCCCAATGGTTCTTGTTATTCATAAATTCCAACGCCCTAGATCAACTAATCCATTGTCTCACCAGGGCCTCCAATATATTAGACCTGGTCATTACCAACATGGGAGATAGATGCACCACATCAGTGGTCACCCCCTCATTGGTCAGGTCTGACCATAAGCAAATCACCCTTGACATCCACATCCCACCCCCCAGTAAGGAAACTTCTGTAGAAAACTTCTCCAAAGCCAAAGGAAACTTCTGTAAAAAACTTCTCCAAAGCCAACTTCATGCTACTTAAGTCAGAAGTGGCAAACTTCATGGCACCCATGCAGACAGGAGCTGAAAGTTTCACTGCTGAATCCTACAATAAGGCACTGTATGAGCACATCCACTCATGCATGAATCATGCCATCCCAAATAGAACCAAGATGCTCTCCTCTAAAAAAGGGAAGCCAATCTGGTGGTCCCCTGATATAAATAAACTATACAACAGAAGGAAGAAACTGTTGCAGAAAAGAGGAAAATCTCAGAATGCAAAAAACTCCCTTACCTGCCTCAGTAAGAAGCTGAGATTCCTCATAAAATCCTCCAAAGCTAGTTACGAAAATAAAATTGCCAAAGATTCCAAAGACAACCACAAGGCATTCTATAGTTATGCCAGGAATCTAAATGGCAATGCTCAGATCTGCTCTGAGCTACAACAGAATGGCATTAAATATACTGATCCCAAGGATATTGCCAATATCCTGGCAGACTGATTTAGTGCCAACTTCACCCCCTCTCACCTCCTAAAGGGCCCATCTTAATACCAAAAGATTGCCAAATTCTGGTAATCATGGCCACATAGGCAGAAACTGCACTATCCAAAGCTAAGAATACAGAATCCATGGGACCAGATGACATCCCGGGCTGTGTACTACATGAACTACAAAATGAACTAGTACCTCACCTAAGTGTCATGTTTAATCATAGCCTCACCTCAGGCTACATGTCCACTGAGTGGTGCACAGTTACAGTTATCCCACTCCACAAGGGGGATCCATCTTGGATCCCATGAACTACTGTCCCATCAATCTGATGAGCCTGATCTGCTAGGGCATGGAATGCATTATTATGGAACTTATAAACAAAGACATTGACAACCTTCAAACACTGGACACCATCCAGTTCGGGTTCATGAAGGGCCAAACTTGTCTCCTGAACCTGATTGACTTCTTTGAATCAGTCTCCAGAGCTGTGGATGAGGGTAAGGCAGTCCACACAGCCTATCTGGACCTCGTCAAGACCTTCGACACCACCCCCCACTTGGTAATCATAGATAAACTTACCAAGCTGGGCATAAATCCATATGTCACTCGATGGGTTGCCAACTGGCTTACTGACAGAACCAAGACTGTACAAGCAGCCTACTCCAAATCCAGCTCCAGACAAGTGACAAGTGGAGTACCTCAGGGTTCAGTCATGGAACCGCTCTTGTTTGGCATCTACTTCTCTGAAGTACAGGCCAACACTAAGGGACTCTGGCTAACAAAGTTCACAGATGACTGCAAACTGGGAGCCATTATTGAATCCCCAAATTATGTGGATATTCTACAAAAGGGCCTTACAGAAACAGATGCTTGGTGCCAGAGACATGGGCTCAAGCTTAATGCCAAGAAATGTATAGTTATCCCCTTTGGGAAAAACCATGTACCCATGAATTACCACATAGGTGGCAGTACATTAAACACTGAAAGTGTGATGAGAGACTTAGGGACACAGTTGGACAGTGGTCTCACCTTCAATAACCACATCACCACAACAGTCAGGAAATCCTTCTATGTGGCACACCTCATCACTAAGGGCTTTTCATCCAGAAAAAAGGAGGTCATTGTCCCACCGTACTCATCCTTCATCCCTCATTAGACCCATTATAGAGTACAATGCCCCATTTGGTATATACCTCACAAGACATCTGCAACAGCTGGAAAGGCCGCAAAAATACCTCACTAAAAGAATCACAGTCCTAAAGCAGATGCCCTATGCTGACCATCTAAAAAAACTCCAGCTATACCATGTGGCATGTCATCTACTCAGAGGTGATCTCTGCTTAACATACAAGACCCTGAGCTGTTGGGCATGCTCCACTTAAATAAAATCCCAATCCGTCAGAGCCACATGCTCCAGGGATCTAAACCTTGTCATCACAATGAACAAAACATGCTGAAGGGATAGGTTCCTGATCCAGAGGTTCCCCATAGTTTAGAATAGACTGCCCATACATGTCAAGCAGAGCGCCTCTTAGCCATCTTCAAAAGGAACCTTGACGATTGGATGGGAGATAGGAAATTCTCCCCGGGGATCACGTTAGTCACCCTGCTAGACAGGGGTCTAGGGAAGTAAATATTGTGGGAAGAAATATCTGGGGAATTGTTTGGCTAGGCTTGTATAGGTCCTAGGGCCAATAGCCTAGTACCAACCTATGAACCTATAAACTTTTTCAGTGAATCATCTTTGGTTATAAGAATATGCAAAAAAGTCATTCTATTACTGTGTTGTTCCATAGTCATTCGCAAAAAAGAAGTGTTCCTATTTAGATATTCAAAAAACTGCTTCAGCTCTAACTCATTTCCTCCCCAAAAAAATAAGTATTTTATCAAGACATCTTCCATAAAACAAACATTCTTTAAACCATTGGCAAATAAAGACTTGAGTCAGCTCCCATTGAGCAAGTAAAATATTTGCAAACAGGGGGGCACATGTCGCCCCCATCGCTACACCTGTAGTTTGCTTAAAAATCTGATTATCAAAAATAATAAAGTTGTTATTGAGCACTGTTTCTATAAGGGTCCTAAACATAAGTATTCTACTGTGGCTAAAGTTGGTTTGTTTACATAGAAAGTCATAGAACTTATCAAGTCCTTTTTCATGCGGTATAACGCTAAACAAATCGTTAATGTCTTTAGTTGCCATAATCAGCTTTTCCCTATATAAATCTTGTTTTATTTTCTTTAAGCAGTCCCCAGAATCCTTTAATATGTTTTTAAATTCTGATAAAATTGTGTTCAAGTGAAAATCAATAACCTTAGCTAAAGAGGTTGTTTTTGATGCCTTTGCATCTACAATATGTCTCAAAGGTGGGTTGCTGGTGATTTTGTGTATTTTGGGGATTCCAAATAAGGTTAGAACTTTAGGATATGTCTGAATTAAATAATTATATTCCTCTCTTGTTATTTGAAAATGTAATAATAAATCATTTAATATAACATCAACATTCTTGTATGCTATATGTAGCTCATTTAACTACACTTCTTCGTTACCATCACCATATAGAATCACAAGCATCTTCTCAATATACATGTGTTGGTCCATTACCACCAGCCCCCCACCTTTGTTGGGTTTCATAACCCTTATAGACCTGTTTGTTGTTATACTGTGCAAAAGCTTTGTCTCTGCTTCTGTTAAATTAAATATATTAGTCCTTTTTGTCTTTAATAACATTGACCTAATGTCATTACTGCATACATTTTCAAATAGCTGAGCTGTGGGGTGGGGTTAGGCACACTGTTTTTTTTTGCAGTTCTGTAGGGGGTTAGATAATTCATTACCTTGAAAATAACAACTTATGTTTAATTTTCTTATAAGATTTCAAATCAAGTAGGCATTGGTCAATCTTGGCATTAGTTATAGGTACATAATTAGTACCCTTTTCAAATAATGTTGCCCATTCACTAGTGACAGCCTGACTACTGTAATTGTATATACTAAAGTCTTTATAGTCATTTTCAATTATAGTACAAGCAGCATCATCTGTGTTAGTAATGCAAACAACATCTTTGTATTGTCATTATGATTCAAAACATTTACTGGTACATCTTCCCTCCCCTGCCCCCCTCCCCCTCTTAAATACACAGTTCTCTATCCATAATAATTGCCAACATTCTTGGTGTTATTCCAATCCCTGTTGGACACCTGTTGCCTCTGGTTTCAGATCCTCTCGGACCTCCTGGGGGGCTCCTGCAAAGGGACAGCCTCCTCTTCTTGTTCAGCACTCAAATTATGAGGATTTTCAAAATTAGTGTAAATATCAGAAGAGCGTTGCACCACATTTGAGCGTACTGATTATCCAAAACGATAAATATACAGCTTCAAATGATAACTTCAATTGCAGGCTTTTAGTATGCTAAGTTCACAATATAAAACATAGCTTTGCTATCGCAAAAGCCAAATAGCATTGTAGTTCCACAGCATTGAAACAGCTAAATACCATGACTTAAAAAACTCTTTATTATAAAAAATAAACATAACAGTCTTGCATTTCTTTAAACAAAACGAAACGCATTTTCAAAAGGGATCATTGTAAAAACCTTTTAAATAGGTTCTGGTTCCAAAACGAACTCCACATAAAAGCCAAACTTTGAAAAAGAGAAATAGAAAGCTAACAGCAAAAGCCATAAAGGCACTCCTTTCTTATTTCATTTCAGCAATTTCTTTGAAGCATCAGGACCGGAGCCAGTATATCTTGAAGTATTAAACATAAAAAGCAAACAAATCTTAAACAAACATAACTCATTGCTTGTCTATTTTTAAGGAAAGGTTTTAAGGGGACACAGCCATTAAGGCCAGGAGGCAATCTGCCCTCAACCGCATTATCCATTTGGCTTCTTCTCTCTCAATTAGTTTGATCAGATCTCCTCCTCTTGAAGTAAATTCTAGCTTGGAAATGACCATGAAAACAAAACCATGCCCTTCATGCTCACGTAAATGAAAGAAAAGAGAGTTGATTTCTTTTCGGTTATGAATGTCAGAATGATGTTTAGTAATTCTTTCCTTAAACTTCATGTTAGTTTTTCCAACATAGAATGCTGTACATGAAGTACAGGTAGGTATATAAACAATGTTGCTGGTTAAGCAACTAGATGATCCATGAAAGATATACGTCTGTTTGGTAACCGGATGCTTAAAAGTGTTACTACAATTGATTACATTGCAGAACTTGCAGAAACCACATTTCTTTGTTTCTGATGAATTATTATGTACATAGTTGGTACCTGTCCCATCATTTATACATAACATTCTTTTAATGTTCTTTTTGTTTTTAAATAAGAAACTTTGGTTATCTCCAACAATCTCTTAGCTTTTTATCCGAAGTTTCATTATGTTTAATTCATTCTTACTGATCAAGGAGTAGGTCTTTCTATCACTTAATAGTTCTTTCATCCATTGGACATACATCATTGCATCCAATACCACTACAGCACCTCCATTATCAGCAGGTTTAACCACAATGTCATTCCTTTCTTTAAGTGCCTGATTTTCTTCTTTAGTTAAATTAAAAAAACTGTTTTCCTTTATGAGACATTCTTGTTCTCATTAGCTCCTCTTCGCAGGCACGAATAAAAGAATCAACAGCTGGATGGTTGAGAGGAACAAACGTGCTAGGTTTCTTCAGCATAATGTTGCTTTTGATGGGACATGTATCATTTCCATCACCAAAAATGTACTTCAAAGTAAGATTCCTTCCAAACATTCTAAGATCCAAAGCAAATTCATCATGCGTCACTTTCCTTTTCTTCCTCTCTCTGCTTACAGATCTCCCTGTTCGAGAGACTTTGTTCAACATTAAAAAAGGGAGCTGCTCTGTGATAGTGACATGTTGTGCTCCTCTCTTAGGTATTGTTCCTAGTGGATGATCATTAATACCAGTACTATTAGAGGGACTGGTATTATTAACGTTAGAAATAGTATCTAAGTCATGTCCTTGTTCAATGATACAAGCATTTTCATTAGTGCATATACTCCCATTCGGGACTCTTTTGACAGTAGACTCTTGTTTGTTCGTATGAAGAACCAGTGCACTAACCAAAAGATCTCGAGATCTATGGTTGTTATTATTAGTGTGCAAAGATGTATCTCTCAGCTCAGGATTTCTATCTTCTTTCCGTGAATGTTCATTGAGATTCCTAGTTTTAGGCCATTGAAATAAATGGCCTTTCTTTATGTCATTAAAGTCCCTCATTAATTTCTGGCTCTTAATACCTTTGAGCTTAACTTCATATGCTGTTAGCTTATCTTATAAATTCTCCAGTTTCATGAAGTTGTTGTCAGACAAATTCATATTCTCAAGTTCTTTTTGTTTCTTCTCTATCAGAGTACTAATTTCTTCTTCTTGAGGCTTAAAAAAGTCTACCGGCAGTTTCATGTAACTGAAACTCATCTGTATATTGATTGTTTGCCGTTTGGCTAAGAGCTCAGGGTAGGTGTTCCCATAACTTGGCATACACCTAACCCTGAGACCTCTAGGAGTAACCTGATGATGTAGGCAGGCTTCCATATGGAAGCGCTGCCATTGTAACCTCTTTAGCTTAAAGGCAGCATTTTCAATTGTTTCAACGATAGACTCAAAATTTAAGTCAACCTTTTCAGTTTCAACAACTGTAAACTCAATTGTTGCAAGATTCAACTGAATCAGCGGATTGGATGCGCCAGACATAAAGCCTGTCGCTAACTTTTTCCTCTCCATGTTCATTAGATCTAAGGACATTGCGTAAACAAAGGAGTAAAAAGTAGTGACTCTTATAACAAATTGTGTGTGGAATACACAACAAACAAAAACAAAGTCCAAAAAAAGAGAAGTGGGTGCCACTAGAGAACGCTCAGCAAAACAACAGCAGTGTAAATATCAGAAGAGCATTGCACCACAAATAATGATACTTTGTCTGTATCTTCGAGCGTACTGATTATCCAAAATGATAAATATACAGCTTCAAATGACAACTTCAATTGCAGGGTTTTACTATGCTAAGTTCACAGTATAAAAAATAGCTTTGCTATCGCAAAAGCCAAATAGCATTGTAGTTCCACAGCACTGAAACAGGTAAATGCCATAAAAACAGAAAAACAAACATAAAAACGAAGAACCCTTCTTATGTAAACAAACGGACAAGCGCTTTCAGCTTTTTCAAGCCTTCTTCAGATCCAAGTAGGTGAAAAGGGTTCAGTGTTTAAAAACTAGTATCATCCAATGAAGCAAACTTCAATGAGTGACAAATATCAGCCAATCAGGTTGGCCCACTGGTACACACCTCCATGACATTCCAACGAACATGAATTAAAAAACTCTTTATTTAAAAAAAATAAATAAACATAACAGTCTTGCATTCCTTTAAACAACACTAAACACATTTTCAAAAGGGATCATTGTAAAAACCTTTTTGATAGGTTCAGGTTCCAAAACGAACTCCACATAAAAGCCAAACTTTGAAAAAGAGAAATAGAAAGCTAACAGCAAAAGCCATAAAGGCACTCCTTTCTTATTTCATTTTAGCAATTATTTTGAAGCATCAGGACCAGAGCCAGTATATCTTGAAGTATTAAACATAGAAAGCAAACAAATCATAAACAAACATTACTCGTTGCTCATCTATTTTTAAGGAAAGGTTTTAAGGGGACACAGCCATTAAGGCCAGGAGGGCAATCTGCCCTCAACCGCATTATCCATTTGGCTTCTTCTCTCTCAATTAGTTTGATCAGATCTCCTCGTCTTGAAGTAAATTGTAGCTTGGAAATGACCATGAAAATAAAACCATGCCCTTCATGCTCACATAAATGAAAGAAAAGAGAGTTGGTTTCCTTTCGGTTACGAATGTCAGAATGATGTCTAGTAATTCTTTCCTTAAACTTCATGTTAGTTTTTCCAACACAGAATGCTGTACATGAAGTACAGATAGCTATATAAACAATGTTGCTGGTTAAGCAACTAGCTGTTCCATGAAAGATATACATCTGTTCGGTAACCGGATGCTTAAAAGTGTTACTACAATTGATTACATTGCAGACCTTGCAGAAACCACATTTCTTTGTTCCTGATGAATTATAATGTACATAGTTGGTACCTGTCCCATCATTTATACATACAATTCTTTTAAGGTTCTTTTTGTTTTTAAATAAGAAACTTGGGTTATCTCCAACAATCGCTTTTAGCTTTTTATCCAAACTTAGAATCGGCCAAAACTTTTTAATCACTTGACATATATTGTCATGGTCCATGGTATAAGTCAGATTAACCCTTAAATTAGATGTTCTTTTATGCATAACTGAATAACATGTATATTGAGAAGATGCTGGGGGTTCTATATGGTGATGGTTACAAAGAAGTGTTGTTAAATGAGCTACATAAAGCATACAAAAATGTTGATGTTATATTAAATGATTTATTATTACATTTTCAAATAACAAGAAGGAATATGATTATATAATTCAGACATATCCTAAAGTTCTAACCATATCTGGAATCCCCAAAATACACAAAAACACCAGCAACCCACCTTTGAAACCTATTGTAGATGCAAAGGCATCAAAAACAACCTCTTTAGCTAAGTTTATTGATTTTCACTTGAACACAATTTTATCAGAATTTCAACATATATTGCAGGATTCCTGGGACTGTTTAAAGAAAATAAAACAAGATTTATATAAGGAAAAGCTGATTATGGCAACTATAGACGTTAAAGATTTGTTTAGCGTTATACCGCATGAAGAAGGACTTGATATGTTCTATGACTTTCTATGTCAACAAACCAACTTTAGCCACAGTAGAATACTTATGTTTAGGACCCTTATGGAAACAGTGCTCAATAACAACTTTATTATTTTTGAGAATCAGATTTTTAAGCAAATTACAGGTGTAGCGAAGGGGGCGGCATGCATCCCCCCCACCATTTGCAGATATTATACTTGCTCAATGGGAGCTGACTCAAGTGTTTACTTGCCAATGGTTTAAAGAATGTTTGTTTAATGGGATATTTATTGATGACATACTTATTTTTTGGGGATGAAATGAGTTAGAGATGAACCATTTTTTTGAATATCTAAATAGGAACACTTCTTTTTAGAGATTTACTATGGAACAACAAGGTATAAGAATGAATGTTTTGGATATTCTTATAACCAAAGATGATTCACTGAAAAAGTTTACTACCACCATTTACAGAAAGCCCACATATTCTAACACCCTCCTACATTTTAAAAGTGGGCACCCTGACTTTCAAAAAAGATCTCTGGTTAAGGGCCAATGTGTGCGGTTAGCACGGATGGTCAGTGACCTAGAAATGTATATTGAAGAAAGGGAAAAATTTAGGGGCATGTTAGTAAGGAGGGAATACCCGAGCAGTTTCATTGAACCGGTTTTGTGTAAAGTTACAGAAAAGAGAGGTAAAGGATACTTTTTTCCACTGTTAGGCTCAGAGGAAAGGGACAACAGTAGTCATAAAAAGTTTGATGTGGGGTCAAGTAACACAAACGAGTTTAACAGGGTCTTTATTCTGATGTACAACTTGCAGTTTATGACATAAAAGATATTTAAAAAAAGAATTGGTTTATATTTAAAAGTGACAGAGGTCCTTAAAAATGTTGGTGACAGACCATGTGTTATATACAGAAAAGATGCATGTGTCAAAGATTTGTTGGAAATAAATAAAGAAGAGAATAAAAACTATAAGAAAGGTAAGATGTTAAAATGTGGACACTGTGACCAATGTGCCAATGTATCAGAAACAGAAAAAGTTTATATTCCAAAGTATGGTACGGTTCAACTAAATTTCAAGTTGAACTGTAACAGTCCCCATGTTGTATATGTCACCCTATGTCAAGGCTGTGAATATTTTTACATAAGGAAGACCAAGAAAGCGTTTAAAGTTCGTATTTACCAACATATGCATGACATCAGGAAGGGTAATGAAAAGAATGCATTGGCTGAACATACTATTTTGAACCCAGATCACAAGTTTAAATTTGTAGCCATTGATCAAGTAGCACCTGATAGTAGGGAAGGACCAAAGGAATTGTTTCTAGAATTCAAATAATTCATGCGGTAACTTAGAGTGGATGCCACTAACCCACCCGGACTGAATGATGTATTTTCTCTCTCCAGCTATTTAAAATTAAAACTGAACTTTATTTTTTTTTTGGGGGGGGCACACATGTATATTCCTGTGGCAACACAGTAATATTTGTTTATTTTAAGTACATGATTTATTTTTGTGGAAATGAATTTTAGATTGCACTTTATTTTAATTTTGAGATGGGGTCTGATGGGCTATATGCAATATATAAATAAAGAAGTATGGTTTTAATGCATTTTATAAGGTGAAATTCAGCTAAATAATAACAACTAAAACAACAGTGATTTTTAGGTGCATTTTGCTTTAATGACATTTGACTTAGCCTGGCTATAAAAGGAAGTGATGTATGAATAATTCCTGTTTTAATCTGAAGAAGTCAAGTGTAACAACAGACGAAAGTGCTAATTAAACTTTGTATCCAGTTTCACCGGCCAGTGTTCATTTTCTTTACATTACTGATTTTGTCTGTGGCTGTAAACTCAGAGATCATACTAGAGTGAGGAAAACGGTAATTTCCTGATCCCCACTGCACTGTGACATGATCTCCAATCAGAACATCAAACTAATATGAGTGAATGCCTACTAGCATTCGCTGTTGTGGATTCAAGCATGTATGGATCGACTTTATAGAAATTTGAAACCATAATTTCTACATTCCAAGTTTTGCCACAGTGGTGCAGTTGTCAAGTTTGTCACCTCACAACAAGAGGTTCTCTCATTCGATTCTCAGCTGTGGTGCCTTCTGTGTGGAATCTGCATGTCCTTCCTGCATTTGTGTACATTTCCTCTGGGTGCTTCAGTTTCCTCCCACATTCCAAAGACATCCACTAGGTGGATTGGATGCTCTAAATTGGCCATTGATATAAATGTATGTGTAAGCGTGGTGTGCCTACTTCATGTGCATACATCGGGGAGGGCTGGGCACCAGGCTAGTAATCTGACCCTGTAAAAAACGTAACTGCTATGGAAACGACGACTGCTGGGGAGCGCTTGTTGCTCTATGTGCTGAATGGCATGGAAACAGATGGATGGATATATATATATATATATATATATATATATATATATATATATATATATATATATATATATATATATATATATATATATATATCACATATAACATTGTCACCGACCTTTACTCCTTCTTTTAATGGCTATACCATTGCTTTATCTAAAATCTCTATTGAATATAATTTGCTAACATGATAAATGAAGTAGACCTTTTTTGTCATTGCTTTGTTCTTGGGAAGAGCCACTGACTTTCATTCTGTTTAACACTTCCACCAATCATCCATTTAATGAAACTTCATTTTTTTCAAATTCACAACCTATTACATCCCTTTCTCACTTTGCTTTCATTGTCCTATGTTCTCCTTCAGTATCTCTTTTATTAAGCTCTGACTCAGCCTTCTGAAAGCATGTTTCCCTTTATCCAAGTCATAACCTTTATTACTAGTCTTATGCCTGCATCTGATCTGGAAAACTAAACCCGTAAATGTCACCTTTGGCAGGGTGGTACTTTGTCCAAGGTTGACTCTTGAAATTCTGAGATTATCTCAGTTAAACTAGGAATAAAGAAATACGTAATTATTATGGCTGTTTTTAATAATAGTTTCAACTTAATGTTGAAAGAATTAAGTGACTTTAAGTCAGACTTCACTAACTGTGCTTCAGCTGATCCAACTACAATATGTAGCCATCTGAATGCAAAAAAGTTAAATACTGTCATATTTTACCTCCCCTAAAACGTTGATTGCCAACTGCTCAAACTCTGTCTCAGCTGCATTTATAGACAAAATCTGAATTTTACTATCAGACAAAATAACATTTGATTTTCTTTTAAGTAGTCCAGATATTATAATTTGTGGTATATGTTTCCTCTACCTATTTGGACAACAGACCATGTCACTACATTGTTCACTAGATTGCGGAAACTGACAGGGTTTGTAAAATAGTGGCTTCTATCAAAGACAAAAATATAGAATTAATTTCAATAAAGTTAGGGCAAATGCTTGGAAATGGAGAAAGGGAATGAAAACTATACTAGTGTGGAGTCTTGGAAATACTTCAACTCAAAAATGAATTCTGTAATACAAAAACATGCCCTTATACCCAGTGAGCACCAAGGTATGAAAAAAGATTATCCCCGGGATTCATGAACCTTGCGCCAGGCGCCAGCATAGCGTCGGCGTTATAACGCCAAATATGGCTGCTTAGCGATTCAGGTATGAATGAATTCCACGTGCACTACGGCGCGCCGACCGCCCCGCGTAGGTATGCAAAACACAGTGTGCGGTATTGCACCATGCAAATGAGGGCAATAGCGATCCACGGCGGCGCAGGCGAAGCGTAAGCACGCGGCAATGTAAACCAAAAACGGTTTACATTTACCCAAACATACCGGAGGAGTAACGGAAGGCTGTCAAAGTCAGGTATCAATT
>NC_056725.1:1131045354-1131131685 GCF_019279795.1 Protopterus annectens | reverse complement strand
CGCCTGCCTCTGCAGATGACATTTTAGACGCTCAACACATACCTTGGCTATGCGCTATTCCTTGGACCCCGGATTGTTGTGTGTTTCACCCAAACCTGGAAGGGGGGGCGTGTTGGGGGGCCCCCCCTAGTAGAGTGTAGTTATTTTAGACGCTTGGCAACACATACCTTGGCTATCGGCTATTCCTTTCTGGGATGTTGTCACCCACCTGGGCGTGTGCCTCTGGCGGTGCTGTGTTCAGTGGTCCACGTAGCGTTCCATACCTGTGTCATACTGTTGTGCGGTTGGGTATGTGGGGGTGTGGTCAATCACCATGCCTGCCAGATGTGTGTGTGTGTCTATGCTCCCAGCCGCATGGGTTCATAGGGTATGGCTTTAGAGTTTCCGCAGAACACTTATATCCTGCCGCCATCCCTGTGTTTGTGGATGGTGAGACACAGCTCGTGGACTGCCTGTGTGCCTGCTGTGGTTGGCGACCTCCATAGCGTGTTCTCCACGTGCACCCTGCTGTGGTGTGGTGGGGTGGTGCTGTGTACGTTACACTCACGGCCTTGCCACGTGTCCGTCTGTATCTCTCTCGTTGTATATATACATATCTATGTTGTGCCCATAGCGCTGCTCTTGCATGGACAGCTGTCTTTTCCATGTATCGCATATTTGCACGGCTGACACATAGAACTGTGGTACGATGCATATCCACTCATTGTCCATGCAACATCCGTATTCCAGAACGCCCTAGAGACATCTGCTGGATATCGTGGCAGACAGCTATCCTTGCTGTACTGACACTGTACCCGTACACGCCATAAACTTTGTGTATAATTGCCTGTTTATGGTGTGTGTATGTCTATCTGTGCTGTATGCATGGTCGTGTGTGTGTCCCGCTATAGCCGTCTGTGCAGGTGTCGCCACTATGGGTAATCCTTGTAGACCGCTGTTTCCTGTGCACTTCAGCACATACCTGCAGACTGTACTACCCTCACGGCGCCTTAGATCGACCGCTGCCCTAGGCTATAGGGCTCCATGAGGCCCACCACCACAACACATGGTGCCCCCATCCTGGTGTACCTACATGACATACCTACTAGACAGGTGGCCCTACTAGTGTGGCGCCCTAGGCAGCCGCAGGATTGGCGTATGCCTACGGCTGGCTATGAGCACATCACAAGGCATACGTTTACATTCAGTGTTTTACAAAGGCTAGGTTATAATACCAGAGGGGGGACCTCATCAACTATGCTTTAGAATGCGGATTGAGATGGATTATTAGGTGGAGAGTTGACCACACACCAGGGCTGACTGATGAAACACTGATTAAGCCTCTTTTGAGAAGCAGGTGGCTTAAACCCAAGTAACAGGAATGTAGTTTAGGTACAGATATACAGTTAACACACATTAGTCCACTCTTTCAGTTGTTTACCACTATATTACATTGATATGATATACATATCTTCTATATATATTGTTAGATCTTTGATTGATGAGTATTAGGCATAGTACAATATCATATAATACATGTTTTAATAGGATGTTTTTGGAGATGTTAATATATGTGTGTGTAGTTAACATTGCGTCTGTGCTTTATATGCTGTGGTTAATTGTTCATTGTTTGCTGAGAAATTGACCAATGAAAGTGTAAGGAGGGATATTTAAAGCCTGGATGCTTTTATGTTATGTGTAAGTCTGACGGAGCCTACGGGTGAAAGCGCTTACTTGTCTATGAAGGAACCTTTGTATACCATTTGGGCACTGTCCTGGACAATTTCTACATTGACTGTTTCATCTACCTATGTTTGTTTTGGATTGTGTGCCATAAGGTGCCAGCGGTTCTTTGATGTTGATTAGGTGTATTCCATGGTCAATTGACATTAATCCTATTAATTCACTGAAGGATGTTCTTTATAAGTGGGAACGCCATAGTTTAACCATCCTATGACCTTCCTAGCTGAAGTTGTTAGTGTGCCATTGGTATGTGTTCCACAGGTCGCCCATTTGTTCCGCAGTATGGAAGCGAGTGATCCCCATTTTGGTGCTGGCAGATTGAGTGCTGTGTACGCCGGTATTCGCACGGCGGTCTGACTTTGTATGGGGAGTGTCTACTGTAGTCCCTATCTGTATTTCCTGTGTTATGCCTTACTGCAGCTGTGTAATTCCACCAGATTTGCAGTTATGGGTGCCATCTTGGTCGTACGCTTGTCCATCCATGAGAATTGCCTACTGGACACTGGTATAGGGCTGTACACATTTCACACCTGCATTTAGCATTATCCGGTGGATGCTTTGCATTATTAGTGGGGAGTAAGGCATGTGCTATACCCACATCCCTCCCATGGGGCGGGACAACGGATTATCTGACAAACAACACCGAGCCCCATTTCTGCATACCCAGGATCCCATGGCTGCAACCTTCGACGGTACCTATTACACATCCTTCATGTGTGTGGGACAGGGATGTGGACGCACTTCTATGGACTCGACAATCTGGGGATTTCTGTTCATATGTCCTGCATTTCATGGACACTTGTCATCAACCTTAAACACGCTGGTGGTGCATATGTCTAGCTGTGCCGTAGTCATGGCTGTCACTTCTTCTGGGTCGATCGATCGCAGCTGGTAGATATTGCGTACGGATCAATTTTTGGGGTCCTACAATGGACACCAATGTGCATATGTAAAGTGTAGAACTTGTTGGACTGTGTCCATCTGGCCAGTGGTTTTGACTGCTGCTGTATGTTCCTCAATCGCGGATGTCTGTTTGACTACCCATATTATGTAGTGCTACGAAAACCAGGTTTTTCTAAAATGAACCCAAATGGTGTAAATCCAATGATGCAGGTTAGCAACTGGTTTAAATAATCCTCAGAAGTCCCAATAGGAAATATCCGCCACTGTATTGTCAAAATAACACCACCAAAACATGTAGATCCTATTAATTCATTGAAGGATGTTCTTTATAAGTGGGAACGCCATAGTTTAACCATCCTATGACCTTCCTAGTTGACGTTGTTGGTGTGCCATTAGTATGTGTTCCACAGGTCACCCATTTGTTCCGCAGTATGGAAGCGAGTGATCCCCATTTTGGTGCTGGCAGATTGAGTGCTGTGTACGCCGGTATTAGCACGGCGGTCTGACTTTGTATGGGGAGTGTCTACTGTAGTCCCTATCTGTATTCCCTGTGTTATGCCTTACTGCAGCCGTGTAATTCCACCAGGTTTCCAGTTATGGGTGCCATCTTGGTCGTACGCTTGTCCATCCATGGGAATTGCCTACTGGACACTGGTATAGGGCTGTACACATTTCACACCTGCATTTAGCATTATCCGGTGGATGCTTTGCATTATTAGTGGGGAGTAAGGCATGTGCTATACCCACATCCCTCCCACGGGGCGGGACAACGGATTATCTGCCAAACAACACCGAGCCCCATTTCTGCATACCCAGGATCCCATGGCTGCAACCCTTGACAGTACCCATTACAGATCCTTCATGTGTGCGTGACTGGGATGTGGATGCACTTCTATGGACTCGACAATCTGGGGATTTCTGTTCATATGTCCTGCATTTCATGGAAACTTGTCATCAACCTTAAACACGCTGGTGGTGCATATGTCTAGCTGTGCCGTAGTCACGGCTGTTCACTCCTTCAGGGTCGCTCGATCGCAGCTGGTAGATATTGCATACGGATCAATTTTTGGGGTCCTACAATGGACACCAATGTGCATATGTAAAGTGTAGAACTTGTTGGACTGTGTCCATCTGGCCAGTGGTTTTGACTGCTGCTGTATGTTCCCCAATCGCGGATGTCTGTTTGACTACCCATATTATGTAGTGCTACGAAAACCAGGTTTTTCAAAACTGAACCCAAATGGTGTACATCCAAAGATGCAGGTTAGCAACTGCTTTAAATAATCCTCAGAAGTCCCAATAGGAAATATCCGCCACTGTATTGTCAAAATAACACCACCAAAACATGTAGATCCTATTAATTCATTGAAGGATGTTCTTTATAAGTGGGAACGCCATAGTTTAACCATCCTATGACCTTCCTAGTTGACGTTGTTGGTGTGCCATTAGTATGTGTTCCACAGGTCGCCCATTTGTTCCGCAGTATGGGCGAGTGATCCCCATTTTGGTGCTGGCAGATTGAGTGCTGTGTGCGCGGTATTCGACGGCGGTCTGACTTTGTATGGGGAGTGTCTACTGTAGTCCCTATCTGTATTCCCTGTGTTATGCCTTACTGCAGCTGTGTAATTCCACCAGGTTTCCAGTTATGGGTGCCATCTTGGTCGTACGCTTGTCCATCCATGGGAATTGCCTACTGGACACTGGTATAGGGCTGTACACATTTCACACCTGCATTTAGCATTATCCGGTGTATGCTTTGCATTATTAGTGGGGAGTAAGGCATGTGCTATACCCACATCCCTCCCATGGGGCGGGACAACGGATTATCTGCCAAACAACACAGAGCCCCATTTCTGCATACCCAGGATCCCATGGCTGCAACCCTCGACGGTACCCATTACACATCCTTCATGTGTGTGGGACTGGGATGTGGACGCACTTCAATGGACTCGACAATCTGGGGATTTCTGTTCCTATGTCCTGCATTTCATAGACACTTGTCATCAACCTTAAACACGCTGGTGGTGCACATGTCTAGCTGTGCCGTAGTCACGGCTGTCGCTTCTTCTGGGTAGATCGATCGCAGCTGGATGATATTGCGTACGGATAAATTTTTGGGTCCTACAATGGACACCAATGTGCATATGTAAAGTGTAGAACTTGTTGGACTGTCTCCATCTGGCCAGTGGTTTTGACTGCTGCTGTATGTTCCCCAATCGCGGATGTCTGTTTGACTACCCATATTATGTAGTGCTACGAAAACCAGGTTTTTCAAAACTGAACCCACATGGTGTACATCCAAAGATGCAGGTTAGCAACTGCTTTAAATAATCCTCAGAAGTCCCAATAGGAAAGATTCGCCACTTTATTGTCAAAATAACTCCACCAAATCAAGTAGATCACGAGCACTTTCACCCGGTCTTACCGGGCATTTTCAAGTGTAATTAGCTAAAACAATAACTCTAGCTTTTATAGCACAAGTGCGTTCTGTTAATTAACTAATTGATTAAAATATCACCATATTGTAAATAAATTAAATCCACTTCTACAAGCATTAAAGAGACAAATACATATTTAAAAATGCTCGACACCATAAATGCATTGTTAAAATGTTATGTCTGCAACTTATATGAATTCAAACAAAATTCATTCTTTATGTTCAAAGTTGTTTGTGAACCATTTGAACCAAATAAAACATCAGTACCATGGTGATATTTTAATCAATTAGTTCTATAAAAGCTAGAGTTATTGGTTTAGTTAATTACACCTGAAAAAGCCCGGTAAGACCGGGCGACAGCGCTCATGATCTACTTGTTTTGGTGGTGTTATTTTGACAATATAGTGGCGCATCTTTCCTATTGGGACTTCTGAGGATTATTTAGAGCAGTTGCTAACTTGCATCTTTGGATTTACACCATTTGATTTCATTTTTGAAACACTTGGTTTTCGTAGCACTACATTGTGTTTGCTTGGTGCTCTCGGTTTAGGACCTGGTGGGTCCTTTTCCTAGTTTTTTCTTGGTAAACTGTTCCTTTCTTCTTACCCATATTATGTATTACTTGGCCTATCTATATCCATGTTCCAGTAAGCGGAAATACAGCAGACCCTGAGTCCTGCTCATCTTCATAAAATACATTCTTGAACATAAACCATGCCAAGACAGATGATGACAAAAACGATACACTCCACAGTCATAGGATACTGAGCTCTTTCACCCACTAACATGGGGCAACGTCGGACTACGTGATACATTAGATAGTCGTCCCTTATATACTTCCTTCTGAGTCAGTTTAATGTCAACTAATTAATAGACTTGCTCATAGTTCAGTGGACCATGCTCCAAGTCCTGATGATAAAGTGACATGTAGAACTCGGTGTTGCATACATTACTGAATGGAAACAATGATACAACAACGATGTGTTAATATAAATACAATATTGGTCAATACCATCAGTATATTGAAACATAGTTGATAATTGTTGTGAGTAAACCTTAGAATGTAGTGTGTTGGTAATGCTTTTCTTTATCAATGTGTATAATTGTTGCATTAAGATTCCAAATCATGGAATAAATAAGTACAATTACATGCATATTTTGTATAAATATGAATGTAAATAAGGGTCACAATGTTAAATATTGATATGACTGTATTATTACTATATCAATATGATATGGACTAAACTGTAGTTGTTCACATCTTGTTTTCAGGTGACAAATCTATGTCCATGCGTCATATATACGGGCCGTCAGACTGCTGTGTGTAGATATATACATGTGAACCAGTCGTTTCATACCTTGCTTTGTTACTGTCTGTGGATTACCTGTGTACACACATCAATTACCATGCCATACCTTTCCACTGTACAGGTTCGGGCATGGTGTACGGCTGGTTGGCCCTTAATGTTGCTGTGTGTTACATTGACCTGTGTCTATCTGGCAATTCACTGGCGTGTCATGTGAGACCTTCTTGCTTCTATAGGGACATGATCCCATAATTGTGACGTGCTTCCACTGGCCATATATTTCTCTGTCGTCTGTGATCTGTGTGTAACCAGTCCTTTCAGGACACTTTCTATTGTTGTTCTTCTTTGGTTCATATATGAGTACTCTGGTATGTTGTGCTATTATTGTGTGTGGAGCATTTCTCCACGGGCCTCTGTTGACACTGGACATATATCCAGCTAGCCTAGCCCAGTCAACAAGTGTGAGCCCACTGGACACTTTTCGTACGGGTGCACCTTCTGACAAGTGGGTCGAGTTACAGATGCATAACCGTCGTCTATCCATACTACTAACGCACACGTTATTCTATCCACATTCTATGTTTGTCTTATCACATAGCGTGTGTTTCTCACTACTTCTAATGGTACTTTACATGGCACTGCCCGATTCCATACTTTCAGGGGCTGACAGTTTTGAGACATGTATGACTGACGTGGAGGACACGGCCTTAACATTCCCTGCTGTGAGCGGATCACACACGCACACGCGCACTTGCATTTCCTAATTGTGGGTTACGCGCAGGCGCACATGCATATCCGTATTCTGGTTACATATGTTTACTGGGTCTGTGTGGTTACGTGGCCTGTGTTAGTTGTGACTGTTCCGGTAACATATCTCTGATCCGGTTGACGGACGTGTGCGAAACGCACTTTCACCTTTACACATGTAACAGTCTTTGCGTCATGGACGCATTACGTACACGTGCACATTTATATGTTCTATAGTCGTAATTCAAACGGGACTGCATTCAAGTTTGCCGGTTACTGTGACCACTACACGTTAGCTGTTCGGTCTCATTTACATGCATACCCATGGTACTTAGCTAAATTTACATATCCCCCCCCGCACTCATGTATGTCACAGGCATCCATTCTCCTGCTGGGAAAGGTGCGGTACTACATGTTAAACATTCCTCATTCCCTCCCGCTCATGGCCCAGGATGCATATGTCATGACCGCAGGGATATTCAGATCACAGGGGCTTATATCCCCTACGCATACAGGCCTTCGATTGTCAGGGTGTTCCTGTGGTGCTTTGGGTTTGGTCTTGTCCGCCTAGTGTATGGAACTGCCTTGACCGTGTACGAATGTCAGACGAGTCACATGGGCACGGTTTGTCCGTGTCTATGATACCATATCCCCCCCATTATTCCTAACCGTGTGCGCTGATTGGCCGGCGTGCCCGTTGTAGATCTTGTTATAGTAATTGCACACGGTCTGGTCAAACGGACCTATTTCCATTACTAAACTTCGGTATTTATAACCTGTATCGCTATATTACATGGGTTTAACATTGCGTGACGGCTTCCACCGAGCCACGGACATGTCCGTTGCTTAGTTTGGGGCAGTCCGCTCTGCTACACATTTAACATGGCGGAATAGGTTGTACAGCTCAGCAATGGGGACATCGGGCTCTCCGTCGCTGTTTAGTATTGAATCGCTATGTTGACATTATTTCACATAGCGTGACAGTGTCGACATTGGTTACGGACATCTAGCGCAGTACGTCCGCACCGCTGCGGGTGCCGTATGTCTGCTTTGGGCGGCGGACAGGCATTATGCTGTGCCATTATGTCTAGGAATATATGGTTTCTTTCCATAGATGATATAGCATACTAGCAATGACCCGCGTATGGGTGTGGGTACTGTAGGTGTGGCCTTGGGTCAGGTGGTGCCCTAGGCAGAAGGACTCCATGGTGCCCCCACCACATCACCCGCTACCCCCATCCTGGTCTACCTACACCGAATAAAGGCTGGTAAGGTGCCCCAAGCAGAGCGTCACCCTAGGCAGCTGCCTACTTGGCCTATGCCTAAGGCCAGCTATGTGTGTGGTCCCTCGGGCGTCGGGCTTGGGAACGCACCACATCTGCCGTGGGTATGTCTAGCATTACCCACATCCAGGCGTGGTTTATTGCTATGATGTTCCATGTGTACGGACACGTTTGTTTGGACAACATACAATAGCTTCTGCTATTGGCATACAATGCTGTGGGTGGTGCCGGTTACCATACATATGGCTTTCTCAAAAGCCGACTTCACACTTCTAAACACTAGTGTGGTCTCCTTTAAGGCCCCTGAGCCAGTGGTAAACATTACTCAAGCCACTGAATCACTTACATATGCCTTCTACCAGCACCTACGGGACTGCATGGATCAGGCAATCCCTTACACAACTGTGAGTCTTTGTACCAATGCCAAGCATCCAGTCTGGTGTAACCCAGCCATACACAAGCTCTACAATGAAAGGAGGTAGCTACTACAAGACAGAGCAGAATCCTTGTAAGGTATGACACCCTTGCTCATTATATGTGAAGAACTACAAGCTCTCATGACATCATCCAGGGCAAATCTGACAGATATATCACCAAGGACTCGACAGACAATCATACAGCCTTCTTTAGCTATGTTGGACACCTGGAAGGACACTCCCAGATATGTTCGGACTGGGTTCAGAATGATGTGAAGTTTACTGAACCTACACACATTGCCAACATACTGGCTGACAGGTTCGGTGCAAACATCCCCCCCCACATGGAGAGATGTCTGTACCAGAGGATTGTGGCCCCCGAAACTTCTGTAACGCATAGGTGGGACATGCTCTCTCCAAGGCAGTGAACACAGCATCCATGGGACCAGATGGTGTCCCGGCTGTGTACTCCACAAACTCATTGAGGAATTAGACCCACAGTTAGGACAGCTGTTTAATTTTAGCCTCACCTCAGGTAACGTACCCAAGTTGTGGCGCACGGCGACTGTAGTCCCACTTCACAGGGGCAGTGCCTCCACTGACCCTGGTAATTACCGTCCCATTAGCTTGACAAGCCTTATCTGCAAAGCCATGGGGAAGGATCATAATGGAACTCATAGATGAAGACATAGGGGACTTGCATACTTTGCATCCAACCCAGTTTGGCTTGGTCAAAGGCAGATCATGCGTTTAAAACTTGGTTGACGTTTTAGGAACAGTCATCAAGGCCATTGATGAGGGTCAGGCAGTCCATACAGCCTACGTCGACCTGGCAAAAGCCTTCAACACAATACCCCCCTCAGGTATCATTGATAAACCCATCGGCTTGGATGTGAACCCGTACATCGCAGGATGGGTTGCAAACTGGCTAGGTGACAGAACCCACACGGTCATAGTTGCTGGCACCATGTCAGACTCACAGCAGGGCACAGGCGGTGTCCCACGGGGCTCAGTCCTGGGTCCACTCTTTTTCTGCATCTACATTTCCAAAGTACAAGCAAACACAGGGGGGTTATGGCTGACAATGTTTGCAGATGACTGCGACTGGGTGCCATAGTGGGACAGACATCTGACACAGATATCCTTCAGAAGGGCCTCACAGATATGGATATCTGGTGCCAGGGACATGGCCTACAGCTAAATGCCGGGAAATGCATAGTCATACCCTTCGGGAAGAACAAGGTTACCCCTAGCTGCCATATAGGTGGCAATCCACTGAGCACAGAGGGAGTTACCAGGGATCTGGGGACCCAGGTTGTCAGTCACCATTCGTTCGACACACACGTTGCTAACGTAGTTAGGTAGACCTTCTACATTGCCCACCTGATCGTGCAGGGATTCACATCTAGATCAGGGGAGGTCATCGTCTCCTTGTACTCATCACTCATTAGACCTATGATTGAGTACATTGCCCCATTCGGAAGGTATCTGACCCGACACCTGCAGCAGCTGGGAAGGCCCCATAGGTTCATCGTCAAATGGATGCAGGGTGTCAGGAATTTGTGTTATGCTGCCCGACTGAAAGGACTCCTGCTCCATTCAGTCACATACCACTTGCTCAGTGGTGACCTGTGCCTGACATACAAGGCCATGTCGACCCATATTTGATGACTATGCTTCACCTAATGGATCTACATCCCTCAGAACCACAGGGGCAGGTGACGTGAACCTTGACACGGTCATTAATAGAATGTGTTGGGGGGACACATTCATCACCCAGACACTCACTATGCTGTGGAACAACATCCCAGTACATGTGAGGCAGAGCACCTCGCTGGCCTTGTTTGAGGGGGATCTTGACCAATGGATGGGAGATTGCAGATATACCCCAGGGATTACTTCAGTGTCACTGCTTGACAGAGGTACAGGAATATAATAGGCATTGTTATCTTCGGACTGGAGGGTTGGCAAAGGCAACATAACTATGGGCTAGGGTTATAGCTGCCCTTGGGCAGATAGCCTACTATGTACCTATGGACCTATGAACCTATGTTCATACTTTGTCCCATTCACACTTGTCTATCCCCTATCCTCATTCGTATGTGTATATTTCTGTGGCACATGATTGAACTATGTATTACCTGCAGGTATGCTGTGTACAGTGCACATACGTCACGGTTGATTACAGTGTATCTGTGTACCTACCTCTGTGATACTGAGGACTACCACACATCCTTCACAGCATTACATGCATATGTCCATACTATTATTCGTTGGCCTGTGGGGGGTTGTTAGGGCAACGGTTACATGTTTCCCTGTTTGTGCACGCGTCATGGTGGTCTTTGACCAGCCTCCGTTGCTATCGTGGGATGGACGGTAGTGTTGGTGTGTGTTTAGGATGTGTTTCCACTGCCGGTACATCTGTGGGGGGTGGGGTTGGCACATGTTCCTCTTTGCAGGGAGCCCCATCCTGGACATTTGTGTCATGCGTCAACACTTGGCACGTGCCATATGTCCTGTGCTATTCCCACAGTCGTGTATGCCTTCCTGCATTACTACTGCGTGTTACTGGCAGTTTGTATCTGGTACGCATGGCTATTATGTTGGATAGCTTGGCCTATTCCCATGCTATGACATACCCATTCATCCAGGCATATACATGTTATTCCATCCTTTGCGTTGGCCGTGGGTGTTTGGCCATCCGGCAATGCTATTCTCAACGTGTGATGTCCCACCTTCACCTTCTGTGCATGTGGCACCCTGTTGGGGTGTCCTGCTTGGTGGGCAGATGTTCTGCCATATGTGTTGTGTTTGACATGTCTGCATAGCTAATCATCAGTACGGTGGCTGAACATACTGTCTTGTCCAGATGTGTACAGTTATGGGCACCGTGGCGTGTGCACGCCTATGGGGTTTCGACAGGTCCATACCACATGCGGGATGTACACATTCTGCCGACACATTCACATGCAGCCATTTGGATATCAGTACCTGAGGTGGGATGTTGACATGTGGGGTACATATTTGCCCGCGTGGCACTGCCTAGGACAATACTTCTTACTACATTTCAGGTATACCCATTGTGTGTAGGTGTGCAGCTGCACAAGGCTGCTAGCTGGATTGGGTGCACGGTCATACATGGGTGCGGGTTACGTGCTATGACGGGGCTGTTGTGTATTACATTTGCATGCATGGGTTCTACTTCTGGATATTATGCTTAGGCATACGCCGTCCTATGTGTATTCGACGGGCACGTTGCTGGGTGTAGTACATGTTGCTATGCACATGTTTGTCTGTGTTTAGGGTATCTGGTTTCCTTCTGGTTGTTATATCGACACGGCTGCCCGGCTGTGTACTCTCACTACTGCTGGTGACCATGCCCATGTGGCTACTTGTGTGTAGGTGCGGCGCGCTGACATGCTGCGGTACACCTTCACTGGGTATGCCCACTGACAGTGCATTGTATGACGGACATGGTATTACGCATATCCTTTGTTCCTTGGACGGGTACAATTTGGACTTCATGGGTTAATGTTTGGTTCTCCGTTTTGTGTGAATGGGTACTATGTTGCATACTCTGCGTACGTTTCATTATCCACGGACTCTGGCTGGTGCGGTTACTATTGCAGGCAGCCTGTGACAGTCAGCACTTTAGGTTGCTCATCGCCTGCCGGCTTGGCCACGCCTATGGGCGCATCCTACTTGGGCTCGCGCACGTGCCCTCTGCACGTGTCTGTGGTTGCGGCGCACACTCATTACTATGCATATGGCGCTGCTACGCCAATTATACACTGCACTGCCAGTGCAAGCCTTACACCGGCCTTGCGCCGAGCTTCATGAATCCCGGGGTCTCTCTCTCTCTCTCTCTCTATATATATATATATATATATATATATTTATATATATATATATATATATATATATATATATATATATATATATATATATATATAGTTACACGTGAATGGGTCTAACAGCCACTTCCTATCCCCCCTATCTCCCCTGGGCTTCCACTAATAGGACTGAGGCTGGCACATATCTTGAAGGCATTCTGGGAGTCTGGCTGTCAACATCCACTATGGCTTTTTTCTTCATTACGACCTATCCCATTACTCCTGCCTCCTTCATGGCTCTTATGGTAATATCTGAGGAATGGGCATGCAATGGGGAAATTCGGTATTTCGGCCTCCCTTGGCAACAGCTCAACCTTATTCTGACTCAGTCTTCCCCTGTAAAATGCCTCCTAGTAGCAATGTCCCCTACCAGGGATCATTGTAGGAAATGCCCACAGAACTGCCCTCCCATCAGCTATGATAACTCCCATTTCCCATCCTGCCTCTTTGCTGGTCACCTGAGCTGCTAATCAAACCCAGATCAGCTAAGGTGTAGTCAGGGCTTATCCCTGTATGCTACTGGAGCGGTCTCATATAAGTGTTATACGCAATTAATTAAAATGAGAAGTCTTGTTAAACTGCAAGCTCCACATAACCTCAATTCCTTCACTACCTTAAAGCAAAATATCCTTTAATACCATAGGCTAGCTCTGGCCAGACATGACATGATGAAAAGGACATTGTAAGCTGTGTCTGACTTAGTATATAATGGCCATATCTGCATATGTGGATTTGTTTATATAAATGTGCAAAAATGATAAGCCATAGATATTCAGAAGTCTGTTCTGTGAACAAGGAATAAGTGAAGTCTATAAAGAAATGAATTTAATAATCATTCCAATAATTAATTTATTGTCTACTAATTTATTTAGTTTCATCATTTTATGTATGTATGTAAAAACAAAAATTTTAGAAATTGTGCAATATTCACATTTTCTACATGGCTCACTTTAGCAAATGAATTAATTCCCTATAAAATACATAATTAGAAGGATTTTGTGCTGAATAAGTAGGTTATGATCCCATCTATTAGCACATAGAAGACTGATGTTATGTGTCCTAACCATAACTGATAATGAGACGTTCTAGGTTACGTTAAATTATTTTGATAGCTTTCAGAAACTCACAGCTGCATTACATATTTTATTTCATCCCCTGACAAACAGCATCAATTGCAAATAACCAGATCAATAACATCCTCAAGCTATATGAAATGTGTTTCTGTACAAGTGATCTGTTTTTATGTAATATATCAATATTTATAGTCATTTGTAGTCCCACAGGAAAAACAATTACATTTGTGAAGCAGTGCCCTTGTTTCATGGTGGATGATATATATTTTCTCTGTTAGATGTGGATTTCTACACTTCCTACACAGCATCTGTTTCTGTATGTTCTTTGCTGTAGTTTTACATAGAGAACTAAATTGTGTGTAAATACCTCACTAAAAGAATCAAAAGCCTAAAGCAGAGGCCCTATGCTGACCATCTAAAAAAACTCCAGCTATACTCTGTCGCATATCGTCTACTGAGAGATGATCTCTGCTTAACATACAAGGCCATGTCAAATCCAGAGCTGTTGGACATGCTACACTTAAAGAAATCCCAATCCCTCAGAGCCACACTCTCCAGGGATCTAAACCTTGTCATCACAATGAGCAAAACATGCTGGAGGGATAGGTTCCTGACCCAGAGACTCCCCAGACTCTGGAATAGACTGCCCATACATGTCAAGCAGAGCACCTCTTTGGCCCTCTTCAAAAGGAACCTTGACGATTGGATGGGAGATAGGAAATTCACCCTGGGGATCACTTCAGTCATCCTGCTAGACAGGGGTCCAGGGAAGTAAATATTGTGGAAAGAAATAGCCAGGGAATTGTTATGGCTAGGCTTGTATAGGCCTTAGGGCCGATAGCCTAGTACCAACCTATGAACCTATGTGTTCCTCATCTAATGTGTGATGTAGACTACAGAAAATCGAATGCACTGCTTTTGTGGTCAGCTTACATTATGTACCTTGCTGTATTGGCAATATTATTATGCTAAAGCACTTACAAAACTGGACAGACCATATGCAGTATTATTATTTAGCTCTGATGTTAGTTACCATTTTATGGTTTGCCTTTCTGGAATTTCTATGCTGTAATCATTAGGGAACATCACATGTGTGACCCTGCAGAACATGGTCACTGTTATTTCACTTTAGTCAATGAAACCTGACACGATTGTTCTGAGACATTGAATGAAATAATAGCAACTGTAGTGGTATTTCTGCATGGAAGCTTGTGTTAATATCTAATAAATAAACACATGCTACACTTGTCTATAAATACTAATCATGATTACTAACTTTGAATGTGTATTGTTTACTGTCTGAATAGAAACTAGCCCTTTTCAAGTCATACCCTTTAACTTTGATAGCAGAAACACTAAAAAATAATTCAGACTTTAGTTTACATTATAAAGAACAAGATTTTGCTTGAACATCCAACTTAAGTTTCATATTCACTTGGGTATGCTACCCTTGTTGATCTTTAAGTATTCTAAATGCAAATAAACGTCATATAATATTCATTTCAGACTGTAAAGCTTTTCAGTCTGCTGCTTTAGGATTATGTTAAAGTTCACTAAAAAAATATTGTGCGCCTATTTCCAATATGTCTTGCATTGTAAGTGGCAATGCTTTATTTCTTTGTCTTCCGTTACATTTGCTATTACTTTAAATATCAATGCTGTCTTTCATTTCTGAAGATGTTTAGTGTGTATATCTAAAAGCTTAATTAAAGTTAAGACAGTATTCATACTCCTGGTCTTCACACATAGGTGATGTTGCTATGCTGATATGCAAATGCACTAAATGTGAGTGAGTAGGGCTGTTTTCTCAAATTTCTGAGGTCTGCAAAGAAATGTCCACATAATATGGGCAAAATCTTCTGTAACATCAACAGAACAGTTTGGAGGGAAAGGTATATCTCACAGAGGATACTACTGCTGTGAAACAGAACCCCCATCCACACAGAACAAAGTTTATTCCTGTTCATTTTCAAATGCAATGTAGATCTATGGATGAGAAACAGAAAATTTACCTCACGACAGAGGCAGCTCCTAAATGCTTTATCCCATATATAGGTTCCCTCAAATTATCTATGGTATGACCCTAGTAATTCTTATTGGAGGTAATGCAAACAATGTTCTTAGTAAACATTCTACCTGTCAAAATTTCAATAGATTTCAGTTTGAAATCCGGGAGACTGCTGATGTGAGTCCAGGGGTGGTGCTTGGAAAGGACGTATCAAGTACAAAGAATTAGTGTGGCATTTTAGATTAAATGCCATTACTTTCCCTGATAGCATTGTTCATTGTCATAATTGCTGTAGAACCCTGGCTGTCTCTCTTGTACTTCTGCCATCCACAAGGCAAACTTCTCAGGATGTCGTCTTTGCAGGTATTCATTATAGCAATAACCCATGCCTGGGTGTGGGTAATGTGGGATTTAACCACGGTTGGCATGGTTTGGTCCCGAGGGCGAAGCCCGAGGGACCAAACAAAGACAACCGTGGTTAAATCCCGCATTACCCACACCCAGAAGTGGGTTATTGCTATTATACTATGACATTATTTAAGAAAAGAAACAATTACTTTTCTTAAATAATGGCATTGTATAATGCCTCTTTGCTGCCCTTCCGCAGCTGTCTGGCATCCGCGGCAGTTCTGATGTACTGCGCATACCTACACAGTACATCAGAGCTGTGGCCAAAAGCAACGGAGAAAGCAAGATCTCTGTTGCTTTTTACTGTTCGCTATGTTAAATGGGTTTAACATGGAGACAGCTTTAAAATAAGCAACGGAGATGTCTGTTGCTTATTTTAAAGCTGTCTCGCTATGTTAAACCCATTTAACATAGCGAACAGTTAACGGAGATCTTGCTTTCTCAAACCTGTCTCACTATGTTAAATGGGTTTAACATAGCGAGACAGCTTTAAAATAAACAACGGAGATCTTCGTTGCTTATTTTAAAGCTGTCTTGCTATGTTAAACCCATTTAACATAGCGAGACAGGTTTAAAAAAAAAGCAACGGAGAAAGCAAGATCTCCGTTGCTTTTTACACACTGTGTCGCTATGTTAAAGGAGTTTAACATAGTGAGACAGCTTTAAAAAAAGCAACGGAGATCTCCGTTGCTTTTTTTAAACCTGTGTCGCTTTGTTAAACTCTTTTAACATAGTGAGACAGTGTTTTAAAAAAAGACTTATACTAATGGAAAAAGTCCGGGCGAGTGGACCTTTTTCCATTAGTATAAGTCGATTTACAACGTGCACGCTGGCCAATCAGCGTGCACGTTTTGGAATATTAATAGGGGGTCATGGTATAATATCTAGTTCTTTGGTTGCTAGTTAGAAATAACTCATCCCCCTGAGTCTGTCCAGACATTTTTTTAATGAACTAGAAGTAGCTTTGTTCAGCCTATCCAAGGCTGATGCCTCACATAAATACAAATAATTTGTTTGTTTCATACATCAACTTGTGGCCCTACCCTGAACTTAAACAGAAACAGTCATATTTGAAACTGTATTCACTGCAGACTGATGTTTTTGATGTGAAACTGAGATTCCTAGGATGTGAAAACACACCCACTGCACTGTGGCATCAGCAGTATAGGCAGTTATCAGGCTGTACTCATACCTGGTTAGTGCCTAAAAGCTGGTGTATAAGCAGTGAAAATGTGTCTGTGCCTGCACAGTGCTTGAATGATTGGAAATTAGCAGTGCTGTGACCCCTTTAACGTGGTATAAGGTTACCTAAAATGCTAGGTTTAATTCAGTTCATAGATCTATGTGGCGACAAGCCTAATTTGTATAAGAACTTTGTAATTTGAAGTAAAATTGCTAAAACATTCTGAGTATCACCATTTTGTGAACCTCTGACTACTGTGTTATGCGAAGGTTAACAGAAAGCCATAATTAAAGACAATATTTTAAACCAGGTACAGTTAAGATCAGAATAGAAGGACTGGGTTCATAACATTGCTGCTTACTGAGAAATCTTCAGGAGTAGCTTAAAATGCTGAAATTGTTAATTATGAAGTGTACTGACATTGCTGGGTAAAAGTCTGATTTTCAAAAATAATGCACTTATTTAGTACAACTTCTGGTGCTTTACAATGGCATCCACTAAACCAAACTGCATACATATTTAATGCATTTTACCAAATGAACAAACACTATTGTGATACACTTTCTCATTCTCCTTCCACATACATTTAGAGGCCTGTACAGCCTTATACTTTCTTACGTCACTAAGAGACTTCTTCTTTTGGCTTTTCCCAGTTAGGGGTCACCACAGCAGATCACCTGTCTGCTCATGATTGGCAGTGGAGTTTTACAGTGCCAAGTTGCCAGCCTGGTGCCCAACCTTTCACAGAAGACACACACTCACACCTAGGGCCAATGTCAGAGTGTCCAATGCACCTACAGAATGTCTTTGGGATGTGGGAGGAAACTGGCACACCTGGAGGAAACCCACACGACCACAGGGAGGACATGCAGACTCCGCACAGAAGGCACCCCAGCCAAGGATCAAATCAGAGAACCTCTCGCTGGGAGGCGACAATGATAACTGCTGCACCACCGTGGCTGCCCTATGTCACTAAGAGACTAAGAAGCACTTAAAAGATAAACAAGTCACACTCAAATGAAATGATGAAAAATGGTGAAACATGACAACTGTTAGCTGCATCACTGCTTTCCTGTATTGCTTAGTATTGCAGTATTGATTAAAAGACATTTACCAGTTTGCTTCATCTTACTAAGGGCATGACTACAGCAATATTTCCAAAATTGATGTTTCTAGGGAAATGATGCTACAGCCTCAGAGAACAAGGTACAGGAGAGCTAACTTCTGTGCTGAGCAGGACCATATCATTGTGGATGCACTTAAGACACAGGGAAAACATCTTTTTGGAAAAAGGGTCCAAGACAGGCAAAGTAATTTAAGTTATGGAATGAAGCTTTGGCAGACATAAATGCTACAGGGAAAGGAATCAAATCTCAGCACAATGCAGAATGATAGCTAAAGGTATGATGTCCCATGCCAGGAGTAAGTCAGGGAAGAATGCAGTTTTACATAGTACCTCAAGTGTTGACCTTTCAACTGTCCAAAGTTTAGCACCTGTTGAGAAGTACCTGCTGCTCCTGTGAAGGTATGACTATAATGCAGAGGATGAGGGATGGAGATTCATTCAAGGTGTCATAAATACGAACACATTGGTAGTCCTTCATACAGTCACATACGCATATTACAGAAGGTCAGTATCTCACTGATCGTTATTGAATTTGGGCATGTATACCTTCATATGGTGAATCTCTGCTTATAAATTATAAATGTTTCCTCTTCAGGTCAGCAGCACCACAGTATGTGCTAAGTGTGGACATCATATTTATAATATTATTTAAGATGGATTACACAGGATACAGTAATCAAACTGTTATATATTTTTCACAGGTGTAGCACTAGAACCAATGACATCCTGTTGTATACTATAGCAGGATGGTGCAGACAGCAGAATGACTGTCAACAATTATGCCATTAATCTTGTAGCCATGACACCTAGGACAGTGGCACACAGTCACAAAGAGCACTGCTAGGAATCCTACCTCAAACAGGTTGCTAACGCCATAATCAGTGACAGATTCACACATACTGCATCATGAGGAAATGCCATGACTATACAGGGGAAGTCACCTTGCAGCACAACACATCTTTCTTTTGTTCAAGCTAAACCTCTTGAGGAAGACACAAAAATATCGGATGTTCCATTACCCACAGTGGTGTTAGTCAAAGACATCAATTGAATCTGGCTCCAGAGACACCTAAGGCCTTATTTGCACAGTAGGAGATATGCTGTGACATCGTTCATGCCCAGATTACTGTCATTGAGAGTCAGGTAAAGATGGTTAGATGGTGTAGTCCAGGGGTAATGTGTTGATTATTCTCTTCTGAAGCATGGTTGTGCATACAGCACCTATGTGTGCCTCTATCTGCATACACTGATGACTTACCAGTCACACATTGCTGACAGTACAGTTATGTGGATGTCTCAGTGGGGGTTGTCTACATGCATGGTGGATGAGCAAGCTGGACAGCATGTATCCCCTAGCAAAGTGCTGCAGACATGCATGAGGATTTCCCCAGGCTGAAGGCAGTTAGGCCTCATCAAACTTCCAGATCATGATGCAGGACCTCTGAATCAAGGTTTAGTACTCACAACACTGTTCAGTGAAATTCAAGAGCTTTCTCTGCATCCAGTCAATCATGTCATCAAAGCAACTCAGTATGAAGCTCATATGCTAGCTCATACTCATGATCTATGGGACCATTTCCAACACTATCATTAAAGGGCACATTTTACATATGAGGCAGTTTCAATTACTGTAATATACCCCTCACCCAATAACAAAACAAGGAAATGTCAGAAAGAAGCATAGTAGAAAAAAAAACACCTATTCTGGAAGTAACGACAACTGTAATAACCAGCATGCTGCAAAAAGTAAAGAAAAATGACATCTGACATAAAAAGTGAAAAAAAACATTTATGGCTCTAATCGCACTGAGATTTGTATTACCAAGTGAATGTACCTTCATTAGCACAGCAATTCAATTATTCAGCAAGTTTTAATGCTTCACATCCACTGTTCCCTTCTCCTCCGTCATTCTGCTGGTATAACAAGCACATCAGCCGCGGAACACTAAACACTGTAGAAATGATAATGGCTATGACCATTTGAACTATACATTTGTGTATGACATATGAAGAAATGTCTGATGCAGAGGGAGCACCACAGTTACTAAGTGTTATTTTTGCAACTTTACACTATGGTTTAATGAGTGCCATGACCCATAACTGTGTACTAGAAACTTCCACTTCACGTGCACTGCTTTGTATCATGGTTAGCCTGCCAGTGGGGGTGCCATGCCACTGCCATCAGCTGGCCACCATCACAATCATCACTAGTGGGACAAATGCTAGAGGAAGCTGCACTGCCACCAATGGTCACTGTTTGTGGAAGTCATGCACCAGACCAACACATGGACATGTCATTCAGAATGCACAAGCCATGAACAATCTGCATAAAATAATAGGTTCATACTGAAGGGCCCCTCCCAACTGCCTAGACAGCAGAACTGGGCTTGAGAAGGCCAAACACTCAGCCAGTGAGTCCATATGAGTTCTTCGAAACTAACTTCAATGAATGGCCATTCATCGAACATAAATCAGTGAATGGACATTCATCAAATGTTCACATCAACTAACATATTTCACAGGGCAGTGAGTTACTTGGCCAACATGCCAACCATCACACATACACTGCAGTATATCAAATCCACCCCCCTCACTCATATATACCAATTCTGAGATCGCACAACAGTGGGGAAAAGGGCAAAATTCCTAATGCTGGCCAGCTAACTCATTACCCTGTGAAAAACGTTCACTGATGTGAATGTTTGATGAATGGCTGCTCGCTGATTTATGTTCGATGAACAGCCGTTCACCATTTTTGACGAACTAATATAGACCCTAACCAGTGACTATCTGTCATCTCAGTGAAATTAAGGCATCTGCTCAGTAACATCAGGGCATCAGTTTGATAACATCAAGGCATCCTCTCAGTAACACTGGGGCATCTACCCAATGAAAGCTCTTTGTGAATCACTCTTGCAGATGACTAAAATATTTTAAGCTCATTTACATAAAGCATATTCTTGGGTTGATTTCCTTATGCTGCTCATGTGAACAACAGTGCAAGTCCTTTTGGGGGTCCCAGAAGTGTAGCTAGGCAGGATGAGAGAGGCAATTGTCCTGGGCGCATAGTTTTGGGTTTTGGGCGAGTGTGATTAGGGAATCTGGATCTCTCTTCAATGCAATACAATTTTTAAAACACAGTATTGCATTCACTGTCAAACCTGAGTGCTGTAGCCTCTGTGTGTGGTTTAAACTGCAGCAAGCAGTTTGCTACAGTTTAAAAGTAAAAAAAAAAAAAATAAAACAGATACTTTTTCTCTCTCTCTGTTTTTTTTTTGTAACTGAAACCTGATTGCTGTAGCACTCCATGCAGGCAGGGTGTAAACAGTAGTAACTGTTTTCTAGATTTGTAGCATGCAGTTTGGTACAGTTTAAATGAAGAAGTTATTTTTTTAACTAAGACATGAGCACCATAGCACTCTGTGTAGGCAGGTTATAAACTGTAGCAACTGTTTGCTACAGTTTAAAATAAGAAAATAAGAAATATTTTTTTTAATAAAATGTGCCCTGCCTTTTGTACATTTGTGCATAGGTGGTCATTGTCTAATGTTTTTGTGTGTGTCTGCTTAGCTATTGTATAGTTAAGTGCTCCCTTCTCCACCTGTGCAAATGACAATAACTGTGCCCTTCCCTTTGTACATTGTTACTTGGAATGCCTATGTCTGTTGCACAGTGCGGCAGGTAAGCACAGTCTGCTGATTGTGTTTGCATCATTTTAACTGTATGCCTCTATTTAGCTATTGCATAGTTATGCTCTCCTCTGCAAATAATAACCATGCCTTCCTCTTTGTACATTGTTACATGGGTTGCCTATATTTGATGCACAGCATGGCCAGCCTATACATGGGTATGTATTGTCTGCTGTTTGTGTATGCATCATTGTTACTGTATGTATCTCTTTAGCTATTGTATAGCAAAAAATATGCAGATATATACAGATTCCTAGACTTTGTCAATACAAATGCCCTGGAACAAATAGTCATAGTACCCACTAGGGGAAATGACATCTTGGATCTTGTCCTTACTAATATGGAAGCATCTTACACTGTCCCTTGCATATCTTCATCACTTGTTAAGTCTGACCATAAAGCAGTCTCCTTTGAAATAAAGCTGACACCAACATTCTCTCCACCTAAGGTACCGTTAGAAATTTCTTTAAGACCTAAGCATACTTCTCTACTGTACAGATTTTTGAAGAATGTCCATATTTTGCCTCATATTTTGGACTGTTTTTCATAAAATTGTGTTTTTCTGGCAAATTATTGGCAAGTCATTAATGACTGAAGACACAAAATAATGACAGACATCTGAGCTTCAGACTTCATTTCCTTTAGAGATTTCATGCTAAAGCAAAATCTGTTAGTCTACCAACTTTCTAAGTTTGTAAGAGCAATATTTAAAAATTGTTCCTATTTTGGGGCCTTTGTCCACCCATTATTTATGGTTTGACCAGATTTCTTACTCTAAGATGTCAAGAGATATGGTCCTAATTGATACATTGGCATGTTTTATATCCCCACCAAACCTGTTTAGCCTCAATGAATACGCAAAAATGTCTACCACCACACTATACCAACATGTAAACATAGGAACAAGTACAAGGAAAACCCTAGAAATAACCAACAAACTTTATAATAAAACAAAGAATTTTAACCAAAAGTAGAAAGAGTAATTTCCAGAATATTACAGCACTTGTCACTGAAATAAACAAACAACTCAGGGACTTAATAAAATCCACCAAAGCCAAGTCTGTGTCTAAAATAGTTCCTCAAGCCAAAGACAATCACAAAGCATTTTTTAGTTGTTTGTAATCTGAAAACCACAACACAGCAATGTGTAGGGTTACCACCTGTTCCACTTTGCGAGAGACAGTCCCTCTTTGGGCAGTTGTGTCCTGCAAAAAAACTGTAAAAATGGCAAATGTCCTGAGGTTTTAGGACAAATTTATTTCCTATATTTTATGTGATAATTGCATAAAACAGTTATTCTGTATCTGAAACACCTAAATGTTATAAGAAACAGAATAAGCAACTAAAATGCTACAAGGATAAGCTTTTATTTAGGCAAAAAACTGAAGTTCTGTCCTTTGTACCGGCAGTGGGTATATTTTGCCCTGCAAAATCTTATGTTTGTACCAAAAATGGCCCACTTTGGGCATTTGAAAAGGTGGCAACCCTAGAAATGTGCTGAGCAGATTGTGTTACCTACATTGAGGCTGAAGATATAGCGAACCTACTGGCCAATACATTCAGCTCTAAATTTACCCCCTCTCTCCCCTCTGTCTGTTCCTCAAAATATACCTGAAACTGGCTTGTCTCCAACTATCACACAAGACCAAGTCCAGAAAATGCTATCAAAACCAAAAATTGCATTGATCGGTCCTGACAGTATCCCTGGTTGCATCTTAAATAGCATGAAGTACAATTTATCCACACCCCTAGCAATGCTGTTCATTCTCAGCCTCCATACAAGTTTTGTACCCAGTGAATGAAAAACAGCTATAGTCATTCCCCTGGATAAGGAAGGACCTTCCACAGACACAGGTAATTACAGACCCATAAGTCTGACCAGCCTCATATGCAAAGCCATGGAAATTAATCATGGATTTAATCAGTCAAGATATAGGGAAACTTCAAACACTGGACCCATCCCAGTTTGGATTCATCAAGGGCAAGTCATGCTTACTGCACTCTTTTTTAAAAGGTCACCAAAGCAATAGATGAAGGCAAAAATGGCATACACTGCATACCTCAACCTGGCCAAAGCTTTTGACAATTTCCTACTCAGGCACAGTAGAAAAGATAAATAAACTGGGAATAGACCCTGTGCCACCCACTGGATTGCTAACTGGCTCACATATAGGTCAGAGATAATCAAAACAGGGGAAGTTACATCCACAAATAAACCAGTCATCAATGGAGTCCCCCAGGGTTCTGTTCTGAGATGTCTACTACATTGGCAAATCAAATCATATCAGAAATACTTGATCTAAGCATTTAATCCTCTTCTACAACATCAACAGGTGTTGCACAGAAGGTGTCTCAATATACATCAATAACAAGTGTACCTCAAGGGTAATCATACAGCATGACACACAAATTCCTCCACATGCAGATCACCATAGACAAAATCCAGTACCACATCCTAGCCAGCTGTAGGTCACCCTCCATATGCCAAGAAGTTTGCAATGCATTCTTGGGCCTACTGGAGATGCTTATCATTCACCCTAACACCGTACTCTCCAGAAACCATAATTACCTCTCTATAGGCTGGGTATCGAATACAGCCTCAAAGGTACAGGCACAGAGATTCCTGGACTTCATAAATATAAACACCTTTGACCCAATAGTGATTATGCCCACTAGAGGCTCCAACATACTGGGCCTCATGCTTATAAATATGGGAGAATGCTGCAGTCCTTCCCCAATGCCTCATCAAAATCATGAAATCAAAATCAACTCTGTAATCCCATTAAAACCAGTAACAGTTAACTATTCCAAGGAAAATTACCTTTTATTAAGTGACGGAGTTTCAAAATTCAATGCCCCTCCAAACTCAGAGAACACATCAGCCTATGTTAAATTGCTCCAGAAACTCTGTACAACCATGTCAATGGCTGCACAGAAGCTGCCGTACCTGCCAGAAGTAAGCCTAGAACTAGCCCAAGAAACAAACTGCCCTGGTGGCACAACAAAGTAAACAGGATATACAGCAAAAGGAAAAAATATGGCAGAAATTAGGAAGGGTAATTCCCATAAAGAAACTTTCTCAGCAACTAAGAATGCTAATTATGTCAAGCAAAGCCAACTTTGAAGTTAAGATAGCCTACCAGGTGAAAGATAACATAAGGTCTTCTACAGCTATGTCAGAAACGTCAAAGGCAGCACACAGCAATGTGTTGAACTGGGGGTTAATGGTGCCACATGCACTGATCCTGACAATATAGCAAACTTGTTAGCAGGCAAATTCAGTTCCAACTTTACCCCTCCTCTCATCCCCAGCCATCCCCTCAAAAATCCCCTCAAACATAATCTCTCCAACTATAACTAGGGAGCATTGACTGGCTGCACTCATTAAAGCCAAGAACGCAGCCTCAATGGGCCCTAATAACATCCCAGGATGCTTCCTGAATACTCTAAAATATGACTTATCAGGACCCCTGGAGATATTATTTAACTATAGTCTTAAAACAAGCATTGTGACATGTAAATGAAGGACTGCAGCAGTCATCCACCTTCATAAAGGCGGATGTTCAACAGATCCTCGAAACTAGAAAACCCATTAGTCTGACCAGTCTTAACTGCAAAGCCATAAAAAGAATTATCATGAAAACTATCAGCAAGGACATAGGAGACCTTCAAACATTAGATTCATCCCAGTTTGGCTTTCTCAAAAGAAGGTCATGCTTACTGAATCTGGTGGACTTCTTTGAAGAGGCCACTAAGGCAATGGATGAGTGGAAGATTGTGCATACTGCCTACTTAGATCTACCTAAAGCATTTGATACAATACCCCACTCAGGCATTGTCAACAAACATACAGGACTTTATAACATGCTGGATAGCTGGCTGGATCACTGATAGGACCTAGGAGGTTAGAATCGCTGAGGCCACCTCCACAAAGAGGCTGGACAACAGTGGAGTCCCCCAGGGCTCTCTGCTGGGCTCATTTCTCTTTGGCATCTACTTCTTATATATCAAAGTCAATTGAAAGACCTTTGGCTGACCAAATTTGCAGATGATTGCAAACTGGATGCAGTCATTGAATCCACTCAAGATGAAAACATTCATCAGGAAGGTCTAATAGAGAGAAACACTTGGTGCCAAAGCCATGGCTTAAAACTCAGTACCAAGAAATGCATTATAGTACCTTTTGGGAACCCCAAATAACTATGACATCAATAAAACACCATTAAAAGTTGATTCAGCTACCAAGCATCTGGGAACTCATGTAGATGGTAACCTAGCCTTCAGCCAACGTGTCCACTCTGGTATGTAAATCCTCAGAACAGCAACAACCACCACCAAACTCATCCAGCGATCAAGATAGCTGTAAGATGGTAAAAGGCAGCCAAAATGCCATTCACAGTAAGAAACTGTTTGCTGAATGTAGAAATGCACAAAGGAACCAGAACCAGGTCCACCAATATAAAATCTTTTAATCGATTTAATCACTTTTGTCCTTGTCTAAAGGATAATGAGGGAAACGTACTCACAAGCGAGGAGAGTGTGTTGAGCAGATAGAAAGAGTACTTTGCGGGGCTGACGAATGAAGAGAATGAGAGGGAGAGAAGGTTGGATGATGTGCGGATAGTGAATCATGAAGTGCAGTGGAGTAGCAAGGAGGAAGTAAGGATAGCTATGAAGAGGATGAAGAACGGAAAGGCTGTTGGTCCAGATGACATGCCTGTGGAAGCATGGAGGTATTTAGGTGAAATGGCAGTGGAGTTTTTAACTAGATTGTTTAATGAAATCTTGGAAAGTGAGAGGATGCCTGAGGAATGGAGAAAAAGTGTTTTGGTACCGATTTCTAAGAATAAGGGTGATGTGCAGAGCTGCAGTAACTACAGAGGGATTAAATTGATTAGTCACAGCATGAAGTTACGTGAAAGAGCAGTGGAAGCTAGGTTAAGAAGGGAGGTGATGATTAGTGATCAGCAGTATGGTTTCATGCCAGGAAAGAGTACTACAGATGCAATGTTTGCTCTAAGAGTGTTGATGGAGAAGTACAGAGAAGGTCAGAAGGAGTTGCATTGTGTCTTTGTGGATTTAGAGAAAGCATATGACAGGGTGCCTAGAGAGGAGTTGTGATATTGCATGAGGAAGTCGGGAGTGTCAGAGAAATATGTAAGAGTGGTACAGGATATGTACGAGGGTAGTGTGACAGCAGTGAGGTCTGCGATGGGAGTAACAGATGCGTTTAAGGTGGAGGTGGGATTACATCAAGGATCAGCTCTGAGCCCTTTCTTATTTGCAATGGTGATGGACAGGTTGACAGACGAGATCAGACAGGAGTCCATGTGGACTATGATGTTTGCAGATGACATTGTGATCTGTAGTGAGAGTAGGGAACAGGTGGAGGAGACACTGGAAAGGTGGAGATATGCTCTAGAGAGAAGAGGAATGAAGGTCAGCAGGACTAAGACGGAATATATGTGTGTGAATGACAGGGAGGATAGAGGAATGGTGAGGATGCAGGGAGTAGAGGTGGTGAAGGTGGATGAGTTTAAATACTTGGGATCAACAGTTCAGAGTAATGGTAAGTGTGGAAGAGAGGTGAAGAAGAGAGTACAGGCAGGATGGAGTGGGTGGAGAAGAGTGTCAGGAGTGATTTGTGACAGACGAGTACCAGTAAGAGTGAAAGGGAAGGTCTACAAGAGGGTAGTGAGACCAGCTATGTTATATGGGTTGGAGACAGTGGCATTGACAAAAAGGCAGGAGACAGAGCTTGACGTGGCAGAGTTGAAGATGTTAAGATTTGCACTAGGTGTGATGAGGATGGACAGGATTAGGAATAAGTATATTAGAGGGTCAGCCCAGGTTGGAAGGTTTGGAGTTAAAGCCAGAGAGGCAATATTACTTTGGTTTGGACATGTGCTGAGGAGGGATGCAAAGTATATTGGGAAAAAGATGCTAAGGATGGAGCTGCCAGGTAACCGGAAAAGAGGAAGGCCTAAGATAAGGTTTATGGATGTGGTGAGAGAGGACATGCAGGTGGTTGGTGTGACAGAGCAAGATGCAGAGGACAGGAAGAAATAGAAACAGTTGATCTGTTGTGGCAACCCGTAACGGAAGCAGCCAAAAGAAGAAGAAGAAGAAGATTTGGGTTGCATTACTACGCTTATAAAGGCCCTAGTGGTCATTAGCCTAGTATACACATATGAACCTATGAACAGAATGGTCTGAAGGGACAGGTATATCTCACATAGGATACTGCTGCTCTATTAAAGATTCCCTATCCACATAAAATAAAGTTCATTCTTATCTGTATTTGAACACAATGTAGTTCTATGGATGTGAAACATAAAATTTATCCCAGGACTACCCCTGTACTACTACTACTAATGGCTAAAGGCAGCTCCTACATGCTTTATTCCATGGATGCATCCCCTCAAATTATCTATGGTATGATCCCAGTTATTCTCATTAGGGGTAATATATAATTATCGACCATGGCATGGGTAAGGCCAAATCTGTTACCAAATGGTATAGGCTATTTTGAGTACAAAAATGGAAACTGGCTTGATTTAAAATGGCTTGCAAGGGCAGCTAGCCTAGAAGTTACCTATGAACCTATGAAAGTATAATGTAAAGCTATGTGCAATATGTTGCCGCTTTGCAAGTGCCATGCCATACTGTGCCTACCTCTTGCATGGTCATCCCCAACTGCTGAATCCTCCTTTGACATCTCATCTGTTTCAGTTGCTGCTGCTGCCTGTGGTGTAGGGAACTGTGGTCCCTGCATAAGACCCACCTGCTGTAACTGCTTCCTAACTATAATATTAAATGATATAGCAGGTATGTGCAAGTCTGAGCTGGGCATGTAGTCACTGCATGATTATTAAATGTTTCTCAATCACCCTGTCATGTTTTTGACCTCATTGTCAAACACGGTGCATCATTATGCAGTCATTATTACAGAACATGGCTAACCCTATTATTTCAGCTGTCTGCATCATGGAGCTATGATTACTGCTAAATTGCACATACCGAGTGTTTCATCACTTGTCACACAAAATCACTTAGTGTGATGAATTCAGCCATAGTTTTTAACATTATCTACAAGAAATAAAAAACAGTTACTATCTCCATATTCAGAAATCTTGATACTACATAGTTCTTTTCTCATCAGCATCAGGCACAACCAATCTGTCTATTAGATTTTGCGCATGTGTACTTCAAGAAAACACAGTACCATATATTAGTAATTTACTTCAGTCTGTGAAAGCTTTTTTGCATTGCAGGTTGTACTTTTTAAAACAGATGCAGCTACTGAAGTATAATTTATTGAAAACTGATCATTTTAATTACTTTGCACCACTATTAGAAATCTAAATGTTTTTATAAAACTAATATGTTAGAGTTATGAAACAGAAAACTCAATTAGTGTCATCATTGTTACTTTGCAAGAAATCTGTAAAGAGAACTATTTTTGTTGTATTTAATTTTTTGAAAGATATTTATGCTGGGGAGTTTTCATGCCTTTCATCCCAAAATGTAGGGTTTCTGCATTATACCTCAATTTGCATTTACTGAAGTTGCCTTACCTTAGCATGAACAGAAGAAGTGTTTTTGTACTAAATTAAATATCCACATATCCCATTTTTTGTACTAAATCAAATATCTGTATAAACCATTCAGCATACAAAATATTGAAGATTTCATCTTAAAGCTTACACGATGAGCAACTGCATTGATACCTGACATCTGTCTAGTGTTGCTAAGAAGATATTAAAGGGTGTTTTTACAGAGATTATCACAATGCTCATATTTTTCTAAATATCTCAATAGGCAAGTAATGCAAAAAAATTGTATAGCTTTATAAAACAGCTCACAAATGAACAAAGAAAATACTGCTGACAGTATGTGCGTAGCTTGCATATTTACTGAAATACTGTATGTTGCTTACGAAGTATTACAAGATTAAAATTTACCATGTTTATTATGACATATAATCCAGTTTAAGACATAGAATCTAAAGAACACTACCACAGTAAAGATTTGTTTGTGTCCAACAGTTTGCCGTTTACATTTCTTTATTAACTCTTATGGCTCCAGATATGTGAACATTTGTTTGAAATGTGAAGCTGCGACCACTGGAAGTAAAATAGGCTAAGCTTATAAAGGTTAACACAAAGTGTACTCTTTATGAATTTAAGAACAGCCCCTCCACAATGTTTGTGCTGTCTATTCACTCAGAAATATTACTCTGTCTACAAACAGTGTACATTTTTTGGTAACCTTTATGAATCTGGCCTTTATTTAAACACTTTTACATACTTTTATTTAAACACTTTTACATACTTTTATATCATTTGCCACAATTTAAATGCCATTATATACCAGTCTGCTAACAGAGAACCACTATTATTGTGTTATAACTTATATATGTATACCTAGATCTAGATCTAGATGTATAAATACACACACACACACACACACACACACACACACACACACACACACACACATACAAACACACACATGTGGGAGCACGTGTCCGGGCGAGGGAGAGAGAAATAGAGAGAGATGATATAAATGCTAATAGATAGATATAAATATACATTCAACTATAGACATTTGCACACAGATATTTATATATGAACATTTGACTTTCTCAGTACTCCAACATCAATGCAGTGGTGAAAAAAATTAAAAAATGAAAAAATGAATGAGAGAGTGCAATGGAGTAGATTCAACTGATCATGGATTGTGAGGTGACTTCCTCTGACACACACGCATGATACACACAACACATACATACACACACACTCACACCCACACATGCACATACATACCACATACAATAACACAAAAAGACTGCTTTAACATGTTACTTTTATCAAAAGTCTGTTGATGAATCTCACTGCCCTAGCATGGAAAACCAACATACATTATTTTATCTTTTTAGAATAAATGGAATTAGTGGGCTTTCCATTAAGTTATGGAAAAAAATAAATACATACATTTGTGTTTTAGTGAAACTGAACTCCACCCCAGAAACTGGTCCATTATCTTTCAGTGGTCAGCATTACAAGAGACATTGCTATAAAATGTATTGTTGTACCTAATGTAATTAACAGGAATAAAGTATTTTGGAATAGTGACAAGTGACAACCTACCCAAATATAAACCTGTTTAGCAGTACCATGCAAACACAGAGAAACAAATGATTATCATACAAGAGGCATCTCTGTACTTGTCTGACTGAAAATTATTGTGTAGATTATGAGTGATGCATAATGTTTGCAACTAGGAGTGCGTCAGTATGGTTTGTGATGTATAATTTTTGAAACTAGGATTTTGTCGGTGTGGTTTGTTTTCATTTATATAAATGTATGATTGCTTATATGGCAAGTGATGGAATGATGACTTAATAAAGATGTTTCTTGTTTAAAAAAAGGGGCAGGAATTGAATAATTTATGTATTGTTGCTTAGGTTATATGATATATAACAATATATGTGAAGCATAATGTTTGTTAATTTTAACTTGTTAACACAGTTTGATTACTTTTATATAAATGTAAATGAGTCTAGGTCACAAGTGATAATTCAATAAAGGCAGCAAAAAAAAACAGAGGCATCTCTGCACTCATCTGCACCAGGCTCATGTTCGTGATGAGTCTGATCTGTGAGGTAACGATGTTAACCATTATGCCTAACCCCTGTCATAATCAAAGGTCAGAATCAAATCCTGCACCTTGTATATGTGATTATCAAGGCTAGTTACCTATGGTATTACAGACATGCATATGCTCTCTCTTACAGGTAATGCCCAACCTTATAGTTTAGATGTCACCTTCAGTACATCATATATTATTTATGCTCACTGTACAAGCATTATACATTCATTAAGATACAGTGACTCGCAGATGTACACCCAGTTTTCATGCAATATTTGAACCAGACAGCACACATGTCAAAGGAAAAATATACTTTGAAAGTGATCAAAACACGGTAGGTTCAGGTTAAGACACTTTAATCTTACAGCAAGGAGACAAAAACGTGCTAATACAGAGTTTGTTTAACCAGAAACAGGAAATGCATTCATTTTTATAGGTTATCAAATTATTCCTGTCCTACCATGCTGACGTAATGGATTACCACCTTTTGGTCATCACCAGCTGACCATCTTTCCCATGATTTTCTGCTGATTTAAACAATTTTTATGTGAAACTTCCTGAGGAAAACAACATGCCCTTGGTTACTTTCAGTTAGATACTTGTTATGTTACATTCAAGATACTATAGCTAAATCGAACACAATGCTAGCAGTTCATTTCTCTAATAATCCTTTGTCCACCTTATCTCTAAACCACTGCAGCTGCAGAGATTCCCATCCTCTGAACAAGGCTGTTTGTCTCAAATCATTACATTTATAAAATGGTATATTGTCTATTCATATGCTTCTGACCTAGCAGATTAACACCTGCTTCTCAAGTACATTTCCACAAGGCATAAACAAGAATATTGCTGTGCTAGCAGTTACTAGGTCAGAGGGCAACTTGCAAGTTTCAGTAAGCATGCTGCAGTTTTAGTAAAGCATATTTTCAGTCTCATATGAAACTCAATTTATATAAATCACAGTGCATGAGAAATAGAATGAAAAGCATATTAAAAACACTTGATTATTAATTTGGCATTAAGCATACACATATTAATACATATTTTTCTAACATCTCCCTCCTGTTAATACTTTTTATTCTATTTTCAAAAAAAGGATAAACAGCTTGCTTCTTTTCCTAACCTCATCCATTTAGGATTTGCAGTTAAGAAAGTCATTCAGTTTAAACTTTTATGAAAGTCTCTCGCATTCTAGCAGCTCTTTAAATTCAGTACTTTGATACATAGTTTCAGATACAGATATATCTATGAATTCCTTAATTAATTTCTTCATGCAGGGGATTCCGCAACAAATACAAACTCCTACTAGGAGTAAACCTACCCCAATAGCTATCAATATGTTCATAAAGATGGAACCCCACCCCCAAAGGCATTCTGAAAAAACTCTGTCAGAGGGTTTGGGCCTGGTTTGGTCATGGCCGACACTTGCTGAATCACCTCGAGATGGTCATTGATCTCATGCTGATGGTCAGGAATGAACGCACAGCACTCTTCTTTGATTAAAGCACAAGTTCTGCCTCTCGCCGCTAGGGTGAAGTCAAGAGCCATTCGGTTTAGAAGCACTACATTTCTCATGGCATTCAGTTCGTCAGTTATCAGTTCAAGGGCAGAAAAAGTTGCATTACTCATTATTTGGAGAATTTTGGACAGTTTTTGCAGCTCCCATATTGATTTAACTCCGCCATACATGTGTGATATACCTACCCAGGATATAACAGCATCACTCAGGTCCATGTGCACAAGTTTGGTTCCCACATTACGATGGTCTTTCCACCCCGCTTCGATTCATCCCACTGGATTCTCCAGTTTCTTAACAGTCTTTTTGGTTACATCTCGAGTATTTCGAATACTCCCCTGAGGCAAAGCTGCAGTGTGTCGGATGGCCGGAACCAGGTATCCCAAAAAACAACTGCCAGACCTATTCTCAGGTAACCATTTATATGCCTTTTTTCCACATACAAAATAACAGTCCTCTAATTTTGTCATTACTTTGTTATGAAATGACTGCCCTGCATGAAACATTTTCCTATCTATCACTGATAACTGTTTGAAAAGTATAGGATTTTGCTGTACCTGATCAAGAGTTTTATGCATAGATTTCAAAAACGAGTCATAATCTGTACTACAAGATCCACTTAAATCATTTGGTTTTCTATAACATTTATACTGTACAGTAACATTACATTTACTCCACCCAACTTGGATGGAGTCATTTTTATAAAAACATACAATTCCTTTTTGTGTCACAGGCAAATACAGTGCTACCTTATATTGTGCTTTAATAGTGACTGTGTCAAAAAACAGATTTTCCCAGGTCTCATTGACCCCTAGGGGGATAACAGTCATTAACAAACCCCCGTATGCTGTTGGTATGGCCGTACAGACCCAGCAGTTCGAAACATTGAAAGTCTCTGCGTATACACGTGTAATTGCCTGATAAGTGTTAAAGTTCGGATGCCAGTCTATGTTTGGTTCATTATGTCTAATCAGTTCAACCTTTGTGGCAGGAAGAAAGTACGGCCACAGCAAAAAGAACAGTGTGATCAATATTGCAACAAAAACAATCATACAAGTTTTCTGAAATTGCTCAGTGTCTCTACTCACTCTGTATCTGGCCATTTTTTTCTTGCTGTGCAACAGTAACAAAGTTTTTGTCCAGTTCAAAATTTTTAACCAGTTTACAGTGCGTCAAATGAATCCAGGAAGCTCGCTCCGCGATTTTGACTGCAGTGGGTGTTGACAGCAGTACCTGGAACAGACCTTCCCACTTCGGAGAGCTCCAATTCTTCTGTTTCGTAATCTTCACTCACACCAGGTGCCAGGGGCTACTGGCGCTTCCGATTTTGGTTGCTCTTTATCTGAAACAGAATTTAACTGCAAAAGTTTGTTATTCAAAAATCTCCTCATATATCCTGCAAGTGAACTGTCAGCCTCCTGCTCTGTAGACATGAGAGGTTTCCACTGAGGTGTATAATATGCCCTCCCAAACAAAGTTTCAAAAAGAGTTAATCCCTTTACATTTGGAACAGTTCTCATACTCAACAGTGCTAAAGGCAAACAGTGCACCCAATTTTTCTGTGTTTCTTCTATCAATTTCCTAAGTCTATTTTTCAGTACCCCATTGTGTCGCACTACTAGCCCTGCAGATTGAGGGTGATACTTGCAGTGGTTCTTTAACGATATTCCGAAAAAATGACTAAGTTGTTGGATTGTTTGGTTCACGAAATGTGTCCCGTTATCACTATAAATCTTTTCCGGTATCCCAAATCTGGGTAAAATTTCTTTAACAAGGACCTTTGCAACCGTAGCTGACTCTGGATTTTTAGTTGGAAATGCTTCTACCCATTTGGAAAACATCTCTATAATAACTAAGCAGTATTTCTTATTCTCGCATTTATTCAATTCTATGAAGTCCATACAGATAGTATGGAATGGATATGGTGATGTAGGAAAATTCCCACGCTTAGGCTTCAATGCCCCTTGTGCATGATGCTTGTTACAAACATGGCATGCTGCACAAAATTTTTTTGTATAGTTTGTAAACCCATAGGTAGTAAACACTTGATTTACTAACTGTACCATCCCCCCTGTTGAGACATGGCTCTGCCCATGGCTCAACAACGCTGCATATCTAAACAAATTAGATGGCAAAATCGGTTTCTTTTCCTTGGAGATGTACAGTCCCTTTTCGAGGATTGCTCCTCGTTTTATCCACTTTTGTTTCTCAAGATTTGTAGTGAGTGTCTGCATTGTTTTTAACATTTCTAAATCTAAAGTCTCTGAGGGTTGTAATTCCTCACTCAAAAGAAAAGTTCCTGTGGCTGAGGCTGCCTGCTTTGCAGCTGTATCAGCCCGTGCATTACCTTTTGAAATTCTATCCTGTTGTTTTGTATGAGCTACGCATTTGCAAATAGCTACTTTTTCAGGTAACTGAATTGAATCTAACAAGTCTAAAATAAGTTGCGCATGATTAATCGGTTTACCAGTAGATGTTATCATTCCTCTATTTCTCCACTGTTGCGCAAGAACATGTACAGTAGAAAAAGCATACTGACTGTCAGTATAAATGTTCACTTTCTTACCTTTTGCTAAGGTACATGCTCTTGTTAAGGCAATCAATTCTGCTGCTTGTGCAGATAAGTTGTGTGGTAAAGATTTCGCTTCTAAAGTTTCAGTATCAGAAACGACTGCATACCCCACTAGGTTCTGTCCTGTAGGACTCCTCATGCACGAGCCATCCACATAGCATGTCACCTCAGCATCATCCAAGGGAACATCCGTAAGGTCTTGTCTAGGTAATGTCTTTTGCTCAATCTCCTGCAGGCAACAGTGCAGTTTGCCATCTGCAGGAGTTGGAAGCAAAGTTGACGGATTCAAAGTTGTGCATCGTTCAATTATCATATGAGGTTGGCTCAACAGAATGGTCATGCAAGAAAAATGCCTAGCTGGAGAAAGATATGCTACTTTTTCTTGCAGTAAAATAATTGCGACTGCATGAGGCACTCTCAATGTGAGAGGGTGGAATAATACTACTGAGGCTGAAGCCTGCACTGCCATCGCAGCTGCAACTACTGCTTGTACACAGTGGGGCAAAGACCGCGCCACTGGATCTAACTGTGATGAATAATAAGCTATGGGGCGTTGTTTGTCCCCATGTTGCTGTGTCAATACTGATGTCATATAACCTTGCTTACAATCTACAGTCTGGATAAACTGCTTGTTATAGTTTGGTAATCCTAAAACTAAGGATGATGCTATCAATTGTTTCAGCTTACAGAAAGCTGCTTCTGCTTCGGATGTCCATTGTAATAAATCCTGTGCAGCCATCGACTTTTTAAATATTAAATCAGCCAGTGGAGCAGATTCCAAAGCATAGTTTGGTATCCAACTTCGACAAAAATTAGTAGTTCCCAGGAAGGACATCATTTCCTTCTTGGTAGTTGGTCTAGGTGCTTGTAAAATCACTGTTTTTCTGTCTTCATCTAATATTTTACCTTCTTTGGATATTACATATCCTAAGTATTTAACTTGTTTTCTCCAAAGCTGTAACTTGTCTTTGTTTACTTTGTGACCTTGAGTAGCTAAAAATTGTAATAAAGCTATCGTGTCTTCTTTGCATTCTTGCTGGGTGGGGGCTGCCAGCAGAATGTCATCTACATAAAGAAGAATCTGACTACCTTTCGGTGGGATACATCCCGCCAGGTTGCTTGCCATTTCTTGTGCAAATATTGTTGGACTTTCACAATACCCCTGTGGTAATCTGGTATATGTGTACCGCTTTCCCTGAAATGTAAATGCAAACCAATATTGGCTGTCAGGGTGTATCGGTATTGAGAAAAATGCATTACTTATGTTTACCACTGAAAAATATTTCTGTTCTGGCTTTAAATCATTCAGTAAGGTGTGTGGATCTGGCACCGTTGGTGCTCTGGGTATAACTGCATTGTTCACTGCTTGTAAGTCTTGGACCATACGCCATTCTCCGTTTGCTTTCTTGAAAGGAAATAAAGGTGTGTTACATGGTGAATCAGGAGATTCTATTAAGACTCCTTCCTTAAGTAAGGCTGCTATAATAGGTTTGATTCCTACCTCTGCATCCTTTCTCAAGGGATACTGTCTTTTCTGGGGTCTAAAAGCTGACTTTGGCATTATGGTAACTGGTCCTGCTGTTTGTATTAGTCCTACATCTGATTTCTTTGCTGACCAGAGAATGTCTGGTATGTCTCGCAAGGCTTTTTCCTCTTCTTACAATAAGAGTAATACTCAGCTATTCTCACTAGCCTGTGAGTGTACAGCTGGGTGTGTCTGTGTGATCCAATTCAATTTCTGCTTCTGTACTCCCTGTTCTGAGAGTTCTAATTCTGTCTGTTTTTCCCACCTCGTGATTTTTTCACCTAAGTCTGCCCATTTTAAGGTTTTATTCTTAGTCAAACTAACATGGGGCAGTCTATTAGATTTGTAAAGTGTTAAAAATTCCTGGGGCAATGAACAGCTTGCTACACTGTTCCCTTCTGCATCCCAGTACAAGTTTCACAAAACTAGCCTGTTTGCATGGTTTTGAAACAATTCTTGTTCATAATCTTTATCAGGTCCTGGTCTATTACAGTAATATAGGGTACAATGCAACAAATGCTGTTTGTCAATGTCGAGGGAGGGGAACTTTGTAATAGCTATGTTTATTAGTTCTTTGGTTACTGCCCCTGGACAAGTCGTAACCAAGTCCTGGCTGTACCAATAATACATTTCACCCTCCGGTTGCACTACAAAAGCGTCCATTTGTTGCTGTGCCCTGCATGGTTGGAACTATGGCTATGCCAAATATTTACATCAAATCTCTACCCAAAAGATTCACTGGGCATTTTGCAGAAACTACAATTTTACTTTTCTGAGTCATCCCTGAAACAGAGTCTATTATTGTAATGTCACGGGAGAGTGGCTCCCGATATAGCTGTCCGTTAGCTGCTTTCACTAGTATATAATCTGGTGATTCTGTATCTTCCGGTAGTTTGGAATGGTGTATCAGGGTGCGTGAAGCCCCTGAGTCACACAAAAACTTAACTTCCCTCCCCTCCACCAGAAGTGTCACTTCCGGTTTCGTGTCTGCTAAGTAAAGTTCTAAGCTCAAAAGAGCTAGGTCTAAAATTTCATTTTCTTCTATGTCTGTGTATTCATATACATCCTCTACCCCTTGTGTCACATCCGCTTCTCCTGCTATCACATTTACACTTACCTTTCCCTGCTCACTCTTTTCTAATGATTCCTGACTATCATATAGTCATTCCTCATCCTCCTTATTTTCTGTAGTCGCCTTCTTGTTTAGCCTGCAATCCCTTGCTAAATGTCCTTTTTTCCCGCACTTAAAACACTCACCCATTTTCTTTCTTTCCTCGAAATCTTCTGATCGTTTGTCAGATTGTTTATTTCCCTGGGTATTCTTTCCCTTTCCCTTTCTTACCCTTTTTCCCAGTTTGTACTACAAATACTTCTGACCCATCTTCTGCCGAAAATACTTGAGTTTTCTTTTTCTTTTTACTATTAAAATGTCTTTCTGCATGTCTAGCATATTCAAGTAAGGCTTGTAACCTACTTGTTCGATGATCTATCATATGCTTTGTAATGAAGCTACTAATAGGTGCAATGCAACCTTTTAAAAATGCATTTTTCAATTGTTGTTCATACGGGAAATCATTCGTTTGATTTTCGGGAACTGTCATACCACTATGATTGTTAAAGCACTCTAATAATCTGGCATAGTACCCATCTACTGTTTCTTTTTCTTGCTGTATGCATTGATTAATACAAGTCCAATCAGCCCTAGGCTTCCACTTTTCAGAGATTCGGTCCGTTAGACCCTTTACTCTGCCATCCAGTTCTGCTTCAGTATGTGGGAGTGGTCTAAGTTGTGCATCATGAGGTTTCCAGTTGCCACTAATCATGTGCCAATCTGGACCCACAATTTGTCTAACTACTTTTTCTACTTCCTCTCCATTCAAATGGTAACTTAATCTCATACCCTGTAAGTCTTCTAAAAATTTTCTGAAATTCACCTTTGGGTGGGGAATACCTTCTGTGGCTTTCCAGATATCTTCCGGTGTCCACGGTCTATAAACTAAGAGAGTCGGATCTTGCCCTGCCTGTCCTGCCTGAGGATTCGGTACTTCTATGAGCGGACATATCTCTTCTTCGCTCATAGCTTGTGATGCTCTATTTAATTCATTTAATTCAATTTCCCTTCTCAAGTCGCATGTTCGAGACCTGGTCTCGATGGGATCCCTAACAAATGGTTGTGCTTTTGCAGGGACAGCTGGGTATAGCGGAGGTGGATCAGCTCATCCACTCGCTTCATATTCTGGTAACGGAAGTGGAGGGGGCGAAGGAGGGGCTGTTGCTATTACTAAATTATTGTCTTCTTTGTCTAAAAACATCTTTTTTGAATTTTTAATTCTTTGCTCCATACGATTTGCTTCCTCAAGCCACCTGTGTGCCTGAGGGACTCCTAATTGTCTCTGCTTTTTTAATTGACCTTTTGCATCTATTTTTAACTGTTTTACAAGTTTCATAAGTGCAAGTTTATGTAAATTACCCTCAAATTTGTACTTATAAACCCATTTGGTATAATATTTAATATTATCGGCACGCTGTAATTGCATATACTTCGCGTCTTCAGTTAGGGACGTGTCCCGGGAAATTTTTGTGCACTGATTTCCCATTGGTGTCTTAGCTTAAGCTGTAAATTGTTACGTAACCCTTTCTATCATGTGGTACCACAAGTCTACACCTTTTTCACAGTTTATCTAGAATAACTGTCTACTTATTCCGTTTCCCTGATCTATGACAAAAAACAGTAACCCCCTTTTCTGTCCCTAATTTGCATAGGCAAATTTACCTGGCAAAAAACAGTTCTGTAACTAGTCCCTGATCTTGAAACAGAAATAAGGTAATTCCTCCTTACCTGACCCTCCGTGAGTTGATCCACCGGATCGTTGACTTGTCCTCCAATCCCAGATCAGAAACAGTGGCTGGCCTCTTTCGAATGACAATTCAGTCGGAGGTCTTTCAAAGCAGAAGAGCCGATTTGGCTTCTTCTCCATACAGATGCATGCCACCGGGCCCAATTCTGACCTAGGTCCAGAGTGAGAGATACGTATTCCGGTCCGAAGGACCAATCTGTCAAAGGAAAAATATACTTTAAAAATGATCAAAACACGGTAGGTTCAGGTTAAGGCACTTTAATCTTGCAGCAAGGAGACAAAAACGTGCTAATACAGAGTTTGTCTAACCAGAAACAGGAAATGCATTCATTTTTATAGGTTATCAAATTAATCCTGTCCTACCATGCTGACGTAATGGATTACCACCTTTTGGTCATCACCAGCTGACCATCTTTCCCATGATTTTCTGCTGATTTAAACAATTTTTATGTGAAACTTCCTGAGGAAAACAACATGGCCTTGGTTACTTTCAGTTAGATACTTGTTATGTTACATTCAAGATACTATAGCTAAATCGAACACAATGCTAGCAGTTCATTTCTCTAATAATCCTTTGTCCACCTTATCTCTAAACCACTGCAGCTGCAGAGGTTCCCATCCTCTGAACAAGGCTGTTTGTCTCAAATCATTACATTTATAAAATGGTATATTGTCTATTCATATGCTTCTGACCTAGCAGATTAACACCTGCTTCTCAAGTACATTTCCACAAGGCATAAACAAGAATATTGCTGTGCTAGCAGTTACTAGGTCAGAGGGCAACTTGCAAGTTTCAGTAAGCATGCTGCAGTTTTAGTAAAGCATATTTTCAGTCTCATATGAAACTCAATTTATATAAATCACAGTGCATGAGAAATAGAATGAAAAGCATATTAAAAACACTTGATTATTAATTTGGCATTAAGCATATACATATTAATACATATTTTTCTAACAACACGTTAGTCATTTTTTTCTACAGCTGGCTGTATATGAATTTGGAACCTACCAGGTATATGATCAGCACTAAAATCAGTGAGTTTGTGCACATTCCCAGTGCTGTACTGTATAAAACTGATGTGTATATACTGAAGCATTAGAACTCTGTGTCACACAACCATGTACACAAAAACACGACATTTTAGCAGGATTATATCTTGCCATTTGTTTTAGTTGTCAGTTATGGTCCATTAAAAGTCTAAATGATCCTCTTCTTCATTACAGTTGTCTTTCATTGATTTTGAAAATAATATAATTTGATTACAATTTTTGAAGTGATGGCCTGTTTACAAATGTCACAAGTTATTTAGTGGAAGTGTTTCTTAAGTTTATCTATTTGTGCCTTTCATCTTATCATCAAATTGAACATCCCAGTCCTAGTGTACTTTTAAATTACTGCGTAGAAATTTGATGAACTCCCTGACATACTTGCAAGTTTTTTTTTTGTTATGACATACCACTTCATTTTAATACTACTACATGGTGCATGTATTTCAGCCTCTGTCTTTCTCTTACTTCCTGTTTCTTCTATCTCATGATTTCTCTGATTTACAATTACCCTTTCTGTGACTTCTAATATAAACCCTTCAGAGCTGCAACTTTCCTAACTTAGTCTGCATATATGCTGTATCCTTATAGAAATGTGCCATTATTTCTAACAGTCTAGATATTAAAGTTACTTCCTTGCATTATATTGAACATCTGTTTCAACTGTTACTAACTTTCTACATTGTCAGCACATATAACTACATCTCTGAGGCTTTTACATTTTTGCTAGGATAGTTATTAACTTTTTACCATTCTGTACTCTTTCTTTGGAGGTGATATCCTCTCCCATATGAATTTCTTCATAGCTGTTTGGAAATAAAGCAAACTGTCATATATCTGTAATTTTATTAAACCCATTTCAGACCTTACTTTTTACTTACTTCATACTTTCACTGTAGTATGGCCTTTAGTACTTTTGTAGATGTTCTTTATCATCTTAAAGACAATTTTGTGTAATCCTCTTGGATACCTCAAGTATGCATACCATCTAACAAGACAAAGGATGGCACTTCACACATTAATGCCACTTACAGAGCAATTAACCATGCACTATGGAAACAGTCTTAATAATTTCTTCATTGATTGCCAAACACAGTGGTGGTTGGTGACTTTAAAACAAGGGGGAGAGGCTGTTGGATGCAACTGAATGGGTGCAGAAACAGGAGCGAGGTTGGGCTTTGTTACAACAGGTAAATGACCTTTGTCTGGGATTAAACAGGTGTGGTCACTAACTTCATCCAAAGACTGCCTCTGTATGCATTGACTTATTGCAGCCACTTTTCAGATTGTATATACATCTCACATGTCTAATTGCAATTAGCAAGACCAACCTAGACAAATTTCTCCATGCCCCCCCCCCCCACATTCACACTTGTTTGCCCTATACTTCACCTGTGTTTTGCCCTTGTTTTCCCCTTATCCTACTTCCATGCAACCAATATAGACTAATTCTTCCTTGCTTTTTAACAATCTGTGTTACTTTTAGCTCCCTCCATGTTTTCAACACACTCTAATTGGCCAAGATTCTGCTTTCAAGGAAAAATAAGTTGTGTCTAAAGTTTAATATTCAATGTTAACAAAAGAGTAGTTCCTCCAAAATCTAAAAAGAGAAATGCAAAGATATACAAATCTTATAGAGGGGGATAGTGCATGTCTTTCTGGCCCTCCAAAGAGAGATATTTTCCTTCTATGTACTCCTCTGGAGTTAGACTTGGAGGCATATATAATACAGATGAGGGTCTGGGATGAGGAACCAAAGCATATAGAGAAAACCTACACAAAGGCAGGGAGCACACAGGGACTCTACAATGGAGGAGTCACAGCCAAAAACTCAACCAAAGATCCAAGCCCTGTAAGATGGCAACACTACTTAAGTGTTACATTTTGCCAGTAAACACACACTCGCTGCTTAAACAGTCACTTAGTGAGTACAATGCTGATGTCTGACTGTGACTGAAATTGAAAAAAAGTTATGGCCAACTTGCTATTTTTGATATGCAGGAATTTATCTTCTTAGCTTACTGTCAGAATACAGTGTGCAATGCTGAACCCACCACCACCACCTATACGTCTCAACCTCTTATTTCAAGAATCAAGGAGAATGCCAAAAATAATGGTGAACAAATAACTCTATGTGCTCATGGCAGAAGTTACACTCGGAGACAGTCAAATCAAAAATAATTAAAAAAGCAAAAAACAAATCAATAATAAATATGATCAGGGTGAAACACACATAAAGGTTAGCTCCTTCCTTTTGCTAGTATAACTAGTGCTAACAAACAGAATACAATGTTTAGTTTAATGTTACAGCTACACTTTATTTTTAACTTGCAACTTACATCTTTAGTTTGCAAAGGTATTCATGCAATCATTAATTTTAACAATCTATAGTGTGGAAAATAAACAAAACACCTTGGATATTTTCTTATTTGAATATGAAAAGTATATAGACATTTAGATAATCCAGAATATGCACCACAGGCATCTGTATTAAGGCATGTAATAACGGTTGTGGCTTCTTTAAATGCACATCAGCAGGATCACTAACGGTAGTAAAAGCAGTGCTGAAAGAAAATGCAACTTCCGAAACATGAAGTATGACATGTTTGTTTGTCTTTTTGGCTTTTCCCAGTTAGGGGTCGCCACAGCAGAACTCCAGACTGCTAAAGATTGGTAGTAGATTTTTATGGTGCCGAGTTGCCAGCCCGATGCAAAACCTTCAGTGAAGGCACACCCATTCACGCATGTCTTTCGGACGCCACTCGACCGTGGGGAGGACATGCAGAATCCACACAGAAGGCAGTGGCTCCCCAGCCGAGAATAGAACAGGAGACTCTCTTGCTGTGAGGCAACAACGCTACCACATAATGCAAACATGAACCTCAGAAGTAAATCTGCCAGTCAACAGTTGCATTACATGAATTCACTCAATATTAACTGGTAAACAGGTACCTTATTAGAGTATTGCAGTGGTTAAGTATCAGGGGAAAACAATGAATTACATCTACAGGTTATGAAAAATGCTGAACTCTTTTACCTGAATACCATTGTGTTTGTATCAGATTGTTACTCATTAGAAAATATGATTTAAAATATCTAATTAAAACTCCATTGCAGTCTAAGTTCCAAACTACCCTTCTGTAAATCAGTCTAATAATCACAGGTTAACGGGGATTACAGATGTCTGCTATCTCATTTGCCTCTTACCAAGATAAATTAACATTTTCTAAACACTCAAATACCAAACAATAAAATTAAAGGTCGTAGTTAGGCATTACTCCCTCCTCCTAATCTTACCTCATGAAATAATCTCCTGCTTGCCCCTCCATCACCCTGAAGTAACTCAGTGACCACCTAGCCATGGATGCAGTCATTAGTACACTGCAGACCATCAGAAAGCACCGTCTCCATTTCTCACAAAATAAACCCATTTGAAGACAGTCATTCATTGCACTGCCTTCTCATACATCCAAACTACCAACATATCTACATCTGTAACCTCTTGTTCACCACAAAATATACTTCTTTGCATCTTACTCAGCACTCGACAATAGTATCAACATCAGTATGAAAGTAAAAAATAAAACATTCCTACTGAAATATGAGAGCAGAACATATTTTTATTTATTAGTTCAATTAAGTTATTCTCGGCTAATAGTACAGTTTAATTGTGCTTCATAACTCTGAGCTGTTCCTGATTTTGCATATTATATAATTTTGCACTGTTCCTTCTAGCATTTTTTATTTATCCTTTTGTTGAGCAAGTTAGTTCCACAAGGCTAGTTGCCTCTTTTTAGATTTACACTATTAGTGGAAATTTGGCTAGGGTATCAGAGAACTTCCCCTACTTTTTTCAATAAGTGCCAGGGGATTTTTTATACCCACCTGAGCTACTACCGAAAGCACACTCAGGAGTGGAGCACCCTCCAACGATACATATCAGTGTCAGCAATCAATCTGCCTGGTGGGAGAAGAGAACCCACAGTCTTCTGCACCAAAGGTGGGTGGGCTACTTCTTGTGCTAAATACACTGACTTTTGGTTTTCTGGTATATCATTAAGAATTGCCGTCAGTCAATAATGTCAGATATTAGGGCTTTGTTCTTATTATTTTTTTTTGAAAGTGCAAGTGGATGCAAGCAATATTTTGTTATTAACTTCCTAAGTAAATTAGAGTAATATTTAAAAGCACTTTGATTTTGGGTCTTTGCTCCTCATTAATTTGTTGGATTTAGCCTTCTCTCCAGATTCTTGAGCTAGGAAGCTGAAATCTATATTCTCCTTAGAGCATAATAAATATGTTCTTTTCTAAAATACAAGCTGTAGTGGGATCAAAATTATTTGGATAAAAAAAAAAAGATTAATATGTGATATAAGGTAGGTAGATACCCCATGAATAAAATGAATACTTAACTGGTGCAGTATATAGGGTACCTTAAATTATGAAAAAGAGTGACTCCCAGTCATTCCCAGCAATAGCTTTATCCCATTATAACTTCTTGCACTGCTGTTCAAACTTCAGACCAGAAAAGAGAGCATCTGTGGTTCTGGAGTAATTGCATACTTGCACAGCCAAAAACAAATTATTTATTTGCAATGCCATTTTCAGTCAGGCTGCCTTAGTCACCTGAGCCAGTAAGAAGCTCTTTTCACTGCTTCATACTGCAGCCCGGAAAGGCACTAATCGAGTGATATTTTGGGCATCCTTGCAAACTTTGCTGACTGGCAGAGTAAAGTTAATGACATCTTCAAGCCAGCAAGCAAATTAAGAATTTTTTTTTTCATTTTACTTTGGAGTTCCTTGGAATTCTGTGCATGCACAGTTCCGAGGAAATCTGAAGCAAAACAAAAAGCAGAAAGATTATTATTTTTAATTTAAAATACTATTCAGCTTTCTAAATTCAGTGCACTTTCTTTTTTCTTCTCAATTGGGGAAGGGGGGTGCAGCCCAGCAGCCAGCACCACAAACTGCCCCAAGCCAAATATCAGCTTCTCCTTTAATGATGGTGATATCTGTGATTTGATAGGGCTGTCATCTAGGCAGTCATCAGAATTTTTCTAGACAGCCCTACACTCTAGCTCCTCCATGGCATATTGAATAGGTGGAAGTCCCAAATTGCAGGCATTACCCCCTTTGCTTCTACATGGATTCAATGCCTGCTACATTGACTAAATGAGAAGTTTAGTGGTCTTGTGCAGTTGACCATTGCAATACACTTGTTGGTATCAGACTTGCAGTGCACCAGGCTGCTATTTCTCTGTCATGGAAGGGCAAGTTGCTATTGTCCACTACCTCCAACCCTTTCTAGCTGGGTAGCCTAGTGACAAGGTCACTTATCAATCCCAATTCATATGGAACACAGGCAGGGGTTTTTGATGACAGAGCTAGTGAAATCTATTAGATTAATCATCTTTTTTTCTTAATATATAGAAGCCATTAATCATTTCTGATTTGAATATGGTTGTGATGCCAGTAACAACCATACACAATTCATATGTTTGGGAGACAAGCTAAAAGCCTGTAGGTCACCGAGTTGCTGATGAAAAATATAAGCAAAAAAAATGTGTGAGCTTAAATATTCATTCATAGAACTACTTGTTTTCCCTGTGTAGGGTATGAATTACCATTTGTGGCAGTTATTTCTCTGTCATTTACTGTAATCGTGGCACTGTAGATCTAATGCAGGTCCCTCATATATCAGTACCAATACTTAAAAAGTCTTGTGACAGAATCTCAATGAAAATGTATTCTTTGTTTGTGGACAACCATGCTTTTATATATATAGTCTAATTGTGACATATCTTGAAGAATTAAAAAAACATATATCAAGAGTTAGTCTTCTGATTTATTCATATTTATTAGGTTGTCATGAGAATAAAAAAACAGAAATAAGAGACACTGCAATCAAATAGTGATTGTGAATAGCATGGAACATAAATAGTTCTTCAGAATATTATTATTACCATCACACTAGTGATACAGGATCTCGTGGCAGTTCAAAAAGGACAGCTCAAGGCAAGAAGTAGCCTAGGGCAGTCCATTTTGAGTTCAGAATTCTACTCTGAGTGCAATAAGTGCTTTGTATTAAGAAAAACCCTCTATTATTACAGCGTAATCATTGGTATGCCCTTGACTGTATGACAGGCTGTATAATCTTGTTAATAGTCTGTCATAACACACTATGAAATTATACAGTGTCCTCTAATATTAATGTTGAGTTAAACTGTGCTATTACTTAAAGAAATGACACATACATCATTGTGCAATTTACTACTGTAACATTTTAAAGACAACGTAGCAAACTGAAATATTATTTTAATAGGTTTTGAATATAGTACTAATTTCCTTTATTAACATTTGTAACTTGATTTATGAGTCACCTCTAATCATTATTCTAAACATTATTAAAACTAATAAGAAGTGAAGCAAAGCAAAGAAAAAGCATGCTTATTATAGAATATAAAATTAAACAGCATTATTCAGGCATATTCAAAAACTGAAACAGTGGCTGGGGCTGACATACGAGTGTTGCACCCCTGAACAGCGTTAACTATTAGTGAGGTTGCTAAGTGGCTCACAGCTGATCACACATTTATTAGGCATTCAGTAGTGCTGGCATACTGAACAATGAACCACACAAGATAACAGAGGTGCAGAGATACAGAACAGGCAGCACTAGTCCATTGTGAGACAGAAGTAGTGCTACAATAGAATGCTTGATTGAATTACATGCATAGCACAGCCTAGTCAATGTGTGCTTATGCATGAAAACCCTTAAGGATAGCCATAAGGTATGGAAGTGTGGGTGGGGGAAGAGCATTTTTATTTACTTATTTTTTTAATTTTTTATTTTTGTAGAGAAAGAACCTCATTGTAAGATTTACAAAAGAAGAGCAGATGAGGAAGATAGTGGTTGTGAATAGGGTAGAGGGAACGGCCAGGAAGCAGGGACAGACAAACACAGACTACAGAGTCAGGCAGAAAAGGTTGGTAGACGCACAAAATCTGGGGAGGACTGTGGATGAACATAAACATACAGAGGGTAGATAAATGGCGATGGATATGGTTGGACAACAGACAGGAAATAGAGAATGAAGCACAATGAAGAGGAAAAACAGGATCAGAATAGGGTAGTGTCTGTTATGGCTGGATGTCAGGCCAGTCCAGAAGGCTGAAAAACAAGATATCAGTCACCTGGTTGCATTGTGTTATGAGCTGGTTACTCCCTTGATGGCCTAATAGGCAGGGCCTGCATATGGTGGGACTCCACTAGCTGTGCCAGAAGATGGTCCTCATTGCTGAGGCATCCATTGTCAGCACACTTCAACAACCATCCACCTCTGTAACTAATGTTATGTAACCATGGAGACTTCTCCGGTTCACTTTCAGCTCCCCTCTCCGAGAAGCAAACACAAACAGCACAGTAAACCCCTCTATGTCATATCCAGCAGGGAGATCATCCTTCCCCTGTTAAGAGGCAGATCTAGTGATCCATCATTGCAGGCATTTTCCAGCACAGCTTAAGGAGAACACAGTCTCTCATTTTCCTCTTCCATAAAATGGACCCACAGAAGGATGACATAATGTGTAAAATGATTACACTCAAATGCCACAAATAAAACTGCAGTTATAGAGTAGGGTGGCAAAGACATTATACATGCCCCATTGCCAGGAGATGTGCTAATGACTTTTACAGTATATTCAGTTTTCACTCCTCTGCTGATAAAAAACAAAATATGCACTCTTTAAAATAAACATACACAACAGATAAGATAGCAGAAGATATTGATACTGAAAAACAAAATGCTTACAGTGTATTTTAGGCTCTCTGTCCGGAATGTCTGCCTCCCACTGATGAAGGAGGTTGGGATGGCTGCAGTTCAGGTCTCTGTGCCTAAGGAAACACCACTAACCAGAAACGATGATGCCAGAGGCATATCTCACCCTTCCAGCAAGCTCATGCCAGGCATTAACCTTCCTCAGTAGGACATCATAATTGTCTAGCAGGCACTCCTTGAAGTTTCAGTGTAAGAAGAACAGGAAAACCCTGTTCTAGCAGAGACCTGCACTCTATAGTAGAGGCCATTGAGAAGAACTATAGTATCCCCATAGACAAAGATGCGTGTTTGCGAGTCACATGTTATGCAAAGCAGCATCACAATACTGTGCAACTGAGTACACATGCCATATGTCAGGACATACTAGTCACATGCTTTATGTTCACTGTGATATGAATGGCTAGTGCTGACATGTTCAGGTACTACATTGTGCCATGGCAGTTAATCAAAGACAGTGGCTCTAACTGGCTTTATTACTATAACCACTGCACTGTGTGTCTCCTATTGTTGTGCTATAAAGCTTCAGTGCCATTTTGAACAACAATACTTAAATCTGTACAACTGTAAATTATAAAGAGTTCAGGAAAGATTCTGTTGAAAAATAACTATAAAGTCTGGGAGAACAAGATGGCTGCCATCCTGTAAGCAGTGTAACTACATAGCTCTGCTACTTTCAAAAATAAAACAACCAAATTCAATGGAAGAGAGGATAATTTAACATACAATAACCTTACGGAAGCGACTAGAATCTTACCTGATACAGTTATCAGCGTCTGGTAAGGTCTGCTGAGGAGCTATTTTAAAGGATTGTGGCAGATCTGTTTCTTCCTTTTGGTGCATGCCTCATTGTTGCCTGCTGTGCATGTGGTCTGGATCTCAGAGGCCTTCTCTTTACTGAAAATAAAAGAGACAAAAAGGAAACCCAAATATGTCTCCGGAACTTGACACCATGGAAACTCAAATTACTAAAGCGAAATTCTCTGCTATAGCATCTCCAGAGAAAGATGTAACTCCTAAAAGAGCTAGAACTACCAAACAACAAGATAATTCAAAACCATCATCGAAAGTGAAAAATGACTCTACTAACATGGAGGAATTAAAGATTGCTCTGCAACCCATCCAAACAGCAATTCAAAGCTTATCACACCAGCTTAAAACGTTTAGTGAATCCATCGACAGAATTCTAACAAGAATTGATAAAACAGAAGCAAAGGTGCTGGACAATGAGGTAAAAATTGAACAACTACAGAAAGAACAAAAAAATAATGCCACGAGCATTATGGATATTCAGCAGAAATTATTAGACCTTGAAGCCAGATCCAGGCGTAATAACCTCATTTTAAGAGGCATTCCGGAGCATATTGATCAACTTGTTTTACTGGAGAACATATCTGCAATTTCTACTTTATTCCTGGACAAAACACCTCTCTCAGATGAAATAATAATTGAACATGCACATAGAGCTCTAAGACCACCATATGACAAATCTAAGCCAAGACCTGTTTATGTTAAGATTCTCAGTTACCAACATGTAAGCAAATTACTAATAGCAGCCAGGAATAAAAAATGCATAGAATGGAATGGCTCCAAAATATTTCTCTCATCTGATCTTCCTGCTCCGATTAAACTAGAGAGACAAAAACTAGCTCCCTTTTGCGCCTACTTAATTAATAAACAAATCAGATTCCAAATGAAGTATCCCAACACTCTTACTTTCTCTCACCAAGGATCAAAATTCTCTCCTCAAAACTACAAGAAAGCATCTGCTATTTTCACGAGAGTATTTAATGAAGGTCTGGAACAAACAACACAAAAATAATAACCCATATTCTGCAGATGGTGTTGCCAGATCACCAAATAGTATAAGACTATTCTGCATGGTTTACAAACTCACCTTGATAATATGCTTCTATGAAGTCACCACAGTGTCCTGAGAGGCCGATCTATGGCCCAGCTCCCTCGTGGCATGCTTGGGAACACTACTGAACTTCTAGCAGGCCGTTATGTTGCTTACTACCCGAAGGAACTTTGACCCTCTCATTTCCCATGAACCGAGGAGTCTCTTAAAGTGGTAGGGCTCCACAGATCCAGATCGGTGTGGTAACGGCTTCCTAATGTTTATCTACTATTTACCAAGTAAATGAAGAAGTAAGATCCTCTCCTAAGCAATCACAAGTGTCTGCCATCACAATCCAATTGGAACTGGTTAATTAAAGCTTCTGGTCTCCCTACGATTGAGTTTTCAGATGCTCTTTATCTGCAGGTATTGTTATTTCCTTCCACTTCTCTCTCACACAGCTCTGTTACTAGACACGGAAATAGGGAGAGTCCGGTTCCCTTAATAACAGCAATGTGAGCGATCGGCTCAGCATTCCGCGATATAACATTTAATACAGTTCTGCTCCACCTATGAAGGACCCTTTTTTTTTTTTTTTTTGAATACAGAGTACACTACGATTTGTATACTTACTGGTCCCTGGGTTATTTTTTTTCATACCTTGTAATTGCTGAGTAAGTTAAAGTCAGCTGAATATACAATTATTCTCAATGATGTGAATTTTTGCTTGTAGGGAAAAGCTGTTAGAGTTATGTCTTATTACTGAAACTAATGCTCTTTAATGTAAGGTAAGAAAGTGAGGCTGTATGACCAGATACGCTGCTTCACATATTAGCTTAAGCAAGAGAGCATTACTTAATAAACGGAGCTAAGCAAGCTAGCGGGTTCAACAATGATAATGCATACTTTGGTGCTGGATGAATTTCAAACCTCAGTACATGATTTAAAAGTCACACTCTATTTCCTGTTCTGGGCTTGGGTCGTATAATTTAGCACATGCTGACCATTGGAATCCAAGACCAATTTTTAGTTGGTCCTATAAGAATATATTGATACCTTTCTGGGGTTTACCAATCTATACTCAGCTAACATGGGTTATTTATCTATCAGATCTTGTGCAGGATGTGAAGGTTTACCTAGAGCAGTTCTTCACATTCTATTGTACGTAATGCTTAACTTGTGTGAATGTTTTCAATGAAGGTACAGCTTTTCTGAGTATAATTCAACATGTGGTTTTTGGTATCACTGACACTCTTCCTGTGACAGTTTGCACTACATATGCAAGTGAACCAGCCATTAACTATCCCGGACTTCCCCGGGGAGGGTAGACACGATGGAACACCTGTCTGCTTGAGGTTGGTTGTGGAGTTTTTGCGGTGTCGAGCTATCAGCCTGGTGCTTGGCCTCTCACGGCAGACACCCATATATATATATATATATACACCTACACCTAGAGTCAATTTGAGTCTTTAGTCCAACTACAGTCTACAGTCTCACATTGAAACGAAACACACATGAGCACTGTGTGGTCGTGCGGGCTTTACTTGGACTGAGGACTGGGGTGTCGCTTAGTGAGGGTCAGCGTTAATGTCTGCATAACACTATGGTCACTTCCCGCGAGATAGCCCCCAATCTAGGCCTCCAGACATGTGCTTTAAATTGGGAGATTCACACATACTGAATGTATTTTAACAATCCTGTTGTTGTTTATACATGCATGTTATATATCATGAAATGTACATTAATTTTTAGTACAATATACCAAGCTCTGTGTTCTATGTATTGTCACATTTATATGCATATATCTAGTCTATATTGCGGTGGATTATGTGTGCATAATGAACAAAGGTTATTTCACACAGATTATTCCTGGGAATTCATGTTAATCCATATGAAGCACCCAGCCTAGGCAGAACGTTCAACTGGATGTGTGTGCTTTGCCACTGCTCCTAGGCATTTTAGAGAGTAAGTTATTTCTAAGGGTATCTAATGCATAGTTTGCTCTATGAGCATTAAAGGGCCGGTTAGGTAAAGTGTGGTTGGCCTTGTAATATCAGGTGATAAGCAATATGTCATGTATATAGTGTGCAGTAAAAGGTTACTACATGTATACACACTGTTGGTGATTATCTTAGCTTTAAGAAATTAAACTCATAGGGGTGGGTTAGCTTAGTGAAGATTCACAGAATACTAAAACCCTTCAAGCAGAGGAAAAATAAAGAGGAAAGTAGTGTGTTGAGGAAGACTAAGAAACGCTCTCTCCGAGCAACTGTATTACTTATTAACAAATATTGGTGAAATATTAACAGAGCACTGTTGTAAAATTACTTTGTGATGGCAACCTCACCGGTATACCCACTACGGTAGCAGGAAATACATCTAATGTTTGTAACATACCTTTTAGGGCCAGGATTATAGCTCCTAACATGATATTAATGGTATTCTTCAAAGGTTTTAAATATATCAAGGGGTGAAGGACTTCTCCCCATTTAATAGGCGCTTCCTTTCTATTATATTATATTTTATTTTTAATCTTACAACAGACTTTTAAATAACTAGGTTAATACTACCGCTGACCAACTTTATATTTTATTATTCACTATAGCGGAGTTATGGATGTTCGTAGGAACTGCTTGGGATAGTTATGCACTTTTGTTTCTGGAGTTTTAGGATTTGTGTTCTGGGAATAAACTGTCTCCCTCTTGGGGAGGGATCAAGGACTGGCTATTATCTGAGTTTATCCCTTATTTTTCCGGATCCTTCCGGGCTTGGGGGGGAGGTGGTTAGGCACGGAGATCAAGCAGGAAGGAATTTTTATACTTGCCCATATGGTCATGCTTCAGCTTTGTGGGAAAGAACAGCTAAATATAAATTCTCCACTCCTTTTACTGCTTTTAATTTACTTAAGATATTTAACATATGTGGGACATAGAATCATGGAACACTAAAGGATTGCAAGCACCCAATAAAAAAAAAACTTTTTATGCATCTGACTTTTAAATCTACATCTAAAATTGTTTTTATTCAGCAGACGCATCTTTTGAATTACCAATGGGAACAAGATAAAACGAGACCTTGGATTAAGAAGATCATAGCCTCGGGAGTCACATCCAATAGTGTAGGGGTGGCCATTATAATTAAAAATATTTTTTTATACGATATTGTGAAAATGGACTTAGATAATGAAGGTAGATGGTGTTACTTCATTACAACCTGCCCTTACTTAGACAAACCTATTCTTATCATTAATATTTATGCCCCATGCTCAGTTCAACAGAACTTCTATATGAAGATATACAACCTTTTTGCTTCTTTTCCTAACCACTATTATATTAAAGGGGGAGATTGGAATTCCATGCAGGACCCCAAAAAGGATAGAATGAATACTAAGGCCAAATTTAATGTCTCTGCTACTAGGTCCCTAACAGAATTGAATGAGGATTTCAACCTATTTGATCCTTATATATATATATATATATATATATATATATATATATATATATATATAGACGCTCCCCATAAAAATAGTAAATTCACCTTTTTCTCTAATTGCGCTAAAAGTTGGTCTAGAATAGACTTCTTTCTGATTTCCTCAGTCTTTCATAGCCTAGACATTTCCTATGCCCAATTCCCTAGAACGCTCTCAGACCATTCTAGGATTTCCCTCTCTATCCACCGGCTTAACAAATGTCCCGTAAAAAACACAGCTATTTGGTGGTATGTAAACCCCAATCTTCTTGTGAAGCAGGAGATTACCTCCCAAGTTGAAGTTTACCTTGACCAATTTCTAAAATCCAGCGGATCCTTTCAGTCCCCCTTAGACTGCGAGTGGGCCACAATTAAGGCAATGATCAGAAGTTTCCTTATTAACAAAGCCTCCTACTATAAAAAGCTTCTTAACAAAAAAGAATCTGATTTGATCTCTCAACCTCATGAGATAGAAACTGAAATTCAAGAAAACACGCACCACATTTGGAAGAACAAAGGATGCAGCTACAAAAAGAACTACTATCTATACAAGCAGACAGCCTTAACTTCCATGAGATTAAATCATTGGCCATCTACGCAGATCTAGTCCAATTTCCCTCTAAATTCTTGGCTAGGGCTGTCAACCTGAACAAAACCTCCCCTTTTATACCAGAGGTTTATTACCAAGGTAAACAATATCAGAAGACTAATGAGATCATTAAAGTATTTGAATATTTATATACTCAAATCTATGGACCAACCGAAAACATCCTTAATAAAGAAGAGCTGCAATCTTTCCTTGACAATCTAACCTTTCCTAAACTAACCAAGAAGCAAAATAAATTTCTAAACAGAGAAATCACATTACAAGAAATCATCGTAGCCATTAATAGCCTTAAACCTAACAAATCACCTGGCTCCAATGGGTTTACGGCTAAATTTTATAAGGCATTTATTACAAAACTCCCCAGGGTTTTTCTCTTGCTGTTTAACTATATCGCTTCTTTTGGATTTAAAGATATTCATTTAAATGCTTCTAGAACTATCTTTATTCCAAAACATAATGCTGACCCCAAAATCCCTGGGAACTACAGACCCATATCTATAGTTAATTTAGATATGAAGATTCTGGCCATGGTTTTAGCCAATAGACTGAAAGTTGTTATACCAACTATTGTGTCTCCCGAACAATCTGGTTTTATACCAGGTAGACAAACTAATGATCACACTCTATCATTGGAAGCTATGATACATCTCTCTTCTTTAAGCAAATTCCCCATTTACGCTTTAGCGGTGGACGCTTCCAAGGCTTTTTATCGCATTAGCACGGAATTCTTATTTGATTCCCTACCTTTCTTTAACATTCCAAACTCATTTATCAGCAAAATTAAAACCCTATTCTCCACAGCATATACTATCTTGAAAGTCAATAAACAAGCATCTAACAGAATTAAAATTGTTAACGGGGTCAGGCAGGGCTGCCCTCTTTCCCCTCTGCTGTTCAACCTTTACATGGAACCACTTTTCATACTAATCAAACAAGGTACATTTCATCATCCACCTAGTATTTTTAACTCGAATATCTTTCTATCGGCATACACTGACGGTTTAAACATCTATTTTACACTTCCCTGCTCTGACCTGATCAAAATTATATCTTCTATTAACTCTTTTTCCAATCTTGCAAACTACAAACTTAACAGAGAGAAGTCACTAATTTTCCAGATAAATATTCACTATATGTTGCCTAATATACTTGCTAATACGGGTATTAAATCCAAGCAACAACTGCTATATTTAGGTATATCCTTCTCTCAAGGAAACTCCAATCATTATCAGGACAATATAATGAAATGCTGGTCAAGTGTCCAAAATGATCTTAACAGATGGGCTAAACTTAAGCTCCCTTTCCTGGCCAGAACTGCAATCATTAAAATGAACATTCTTCCTAGATTCCTGTACCTATTTAACGCAACTACCAACATTCTGCATAACAATTTTTTTAAAAATATTATATCTCTGCTTTCAAAATTCATATGGGCCCCCAAATCTGTTAGGATTAGTTATGCAAAACTTACCCATCCTAAGGAACAAGGAGGCCTTGGCCTACCTGACTTTAAAACCTATTATGAGATTATTAATGGAAGCAGAATTTTAAATATCGCTTCATACCATAAAGACCACTCCCCTTGGGCACCGGCTTGGGTTGTCCTGTATAACAATTATGTTAAAGCATTGAACTTTAACCCCGGAGCACTCCCATTCTTAAATAAAGTAAACATAGGCAATCTTAAGCGAACCAAAGGGATCTTATTTAGCATAAAGTCTCTTCAGAGCCTATTTAACTCCTTGAATTTGATACACTCGTTCAATACTCTACAACCACTTCACCTTAACCCTAACCTAAGATTGAATGGACACATGTTAAATCTGGAACAATATCCCCTTCTCTTGAATATTACTATTTGTGATCTCTTCCCTTTTAGACATCAGTCACTTTCTAGCCTAAGAACTAATCTGAATTTACCTAAAAGATATACAATCATATCACAACAAATTAGAGAACTTGTACGTTTATATCTGGAACACCCCTTGGTCTCTGATAAAGATATATCAACTTGTAAAACATTGAGGAACTTGCTTCTCCTGAAAAAAAAAATGATCTCAAATACCTACAAGGTTATTATGTCACTTAAATCACAGAACGAGCTAATTTTTTCGAATTATTGGCCAAAAATTAACCCTTCTATTAACCATAATCAAATCTCTAAGGCTATAAGATTAATTTCCAAATATATACCCTTAAAAAAGCTGAAATATACTCAGCTTAGATAATGAATAATGCGTACTTTACTCCTGATGTACTTAATAAAATCTTTCCCAATCACTCTCCTAAATGTCGGTTCTGCTCTAACCAAACTGATGACATTCTACATATATTCTGGAGTTGCAAATGTACCTACAGTGTTATGGTGTGCTTTGAGAGTGTTACTTGAGAAAATTGGTTATGAAAAATCTACCCTTTTGTGGGAATTTACCATTCTTCATATTCCACCCCCTGGTCTATCTGAGCGGAATTATAAAGTTTTGATCCCTATTTTTATGTTAGTTAAATACTATATTTCCTTGAACTGGAAGAACAGGCATTCTCTTTCTTGGGGAGGCTTTAAATCCCTAGCCATTAAACTCCTCAAAGCTCATAAATACTTGTTCCACAATATTAATCACAAACCTATAATCAAAAAAGTATGGAGAATTTTATTCGATCATATTTTAAAATGACTGCATTTTTTTTTTATGTTGATACCATCAGCCTCTACCATACTGTTCATGTTATATCTATTTGCTGGGCAATGTATGACTGTATATAGTTAGTATAGTTATTATCCGTCAATGTATGGTATATATATATATATATATATATATATATATATATATATATATATATATATATATATATATATAGTGTTGTCATTATGTTTATGTTGTATGTATAATCTGTTTGTATAAAGAAATTTTCAATAAAGAGAATTTAAAAAAAAAAGAAAAATAACTATAAAGTCCTGCTCCTAAAAGTACCTCAGTAATAACAACATACCCTATGGTAGAGGTCAGTGACAGTGCAGCAGCTATCATGGTGTTTGTGTAACTGAAAACCCTTGACACTGGCAGAACACTGTACTGTCTTCCTGTGCCTGAAGGGATGCAAAGCATTTACATTACAAACCTTGGGAAAGATATGTCACAAGGGATATGGGTTAATAGGGTCATATTCTTAGGCATAATTGCAATATGAAACTGGTGGGATTACTGTGCATTTAAATAAATGCAGCTAATGACCAGATGTATAAAGAAAGGGAGGTCATGGCCATAGCTACAATAAGTTGGGAAGCTGTACATAGCACTAACTGCCTCTGATAACTAGGAGCATGTGGGGGTTGTGGCCATAAGTATGTGAATTCTCTAGCATACTACATACAACCACTGACTGATATGTTTTGCCAATAGGTGTACAGATACTGGCATGACCACCCAAGAGACATAATGTCTGGAAAAGTTCACCAGCCAGGAGAAGTAAGTCTCACTGTAGACCCTCTATATTCATTACATGTGCTTCATAGATAATGGTGCTGCATACAAGCAATCTATGTTCCCAGGACCTCAGGGAAATGGCCTATGCTGAAACATCTCCAGATGGTGCTGATTCTCTCCTCTGTTGACCTTGGGAACCAGATATGCTCCTCTACATGCTGTAGCATAATGTCAATGAAATGGCTTAGAATTCATCAGGCTGACACGTTAATGTATGCCTGTAAGTCATTAAAAGGTTCCTATAGCAATGATGATTAATGCTTCACATACCTTAGTATCCACAGCAATGGGCATAACAGGTATCCTTTGCAGTTCAACACAGACTAAATCCTTTACATTTTCCCTGTCCAGTTGAAACAGTCCATAAACCACTTTTATATGAGCTGGTGGTGTGTCAGATCCTGTTTTACCTCCTCCTCCATTGGAGTGGAAGGCTGCAACATACAACATTTCAGGCTGTGACTCTGGCAGTAGCTACTGAAATGTATCATTGTGTTGCTGCTATTACTCCTAACATAGGTGCAGCTAGCTATTCTACTGCCAGATGCCTTCAACCCCCAATGTGGCACCCTCCTTCAATGTCATGTTAAGGACCAAAACAAAAACAAAAAAGAAAGAAAGAAAATTATTTCCCCTTTTAATCTGTAGCAAAATGCTTACTATATATGCAACAAGCAATTGCTACAATTTATGCCACACATAGAGTAGTACAGTGCTTCAGATTTATCCATAAATTAACCGTGACCTTCATTTCTGAAAGCTAATAAAGCACTGAGGACAGAGAGTGCTACAAAGCTTCAGTTCTGACTGCAAATGGGATACTAGTGTTCAGAAATGAATGCCAGTAACGCACTGAAGACCAATCAGGATCTACTGATCATGTCCCCTAACACTTTGAGCTGGGGCAGCTGCCTCCTTTGCCCCACACTAGCAATGCCTCTATCTCTTAACATCACTCTTGTCAAGTATGCTAAAATGGGTAGGCACCATGGTGCAGTGCATACATTTTAGGTGCTTCTGAATCAGTTTTCCATCTTGGATGCCATCATTTGCATAATCCATGGTGTTTATTGGCATGGGGTTCCTCGCTAAAATGTATTATGTTGTCATTAGCATGGACTGCTTACTCACTGTTCATGTGACCATGCTGTTGTACAGTATGTTAGAACCACCCACACCTTACACAGGGCCACTACACACGCATTTATTTTACTCAATCAGCTATGCAACTATGAATCCCAGTCAATGTATTCTAGAAGAGTTAAACCTCATGATGCATTATACTGCTTGAGAGAAAAAAATATATATATTAGCATTTAATGTCTACTAAGCATATTTTACTAGAACTAATATTATTTAAAATGCAAAATTTGGGGTTGTTGCTAAAGATAATATTACACAAATAGCATGTTGAATTATAGTGGTATGTATTTTATTAAATAAAATGTGGTTGATAATTGTATGTTTATATGAAATCCAATTTTGTTCCACATTTCCAGTTGTTTGAAAGCTTGATCCTGACATATAATGTTTTCAAGGTTAGTACAAAGATTTTGTGTTTGGTTATGAGAAAATGTTTGTATTATATCTCTCAGCCTCTTGACTCAAAAATCAGAGAGAAAAACAAAGAATAACAGGAGACAAAGGACCAAAATCAGGGACAGATTTTAAATATTGCTCTTATAAACTTAGGAAGCTGTTAAATAACAGGCTTTTGCAACAAAAACGCATTTTATGAAGAATATATGTTTGAAACACAAATAGCTGTCATTATTTTGTGACCATAATCCTCAATAATTTGCCAGAAATCCAAAGCGCTTATGGAAAGCAAACCTGAATCTGTGAAGTTAGGAACATTTGAGCAATGTTCTTATATTTATTCTTTGTTTTTTATTTAATATATGTATATATATATATGTATATGTATATATATATATATATATATATGTATATGTATATGTATATATATATATATATATATATATATATATATATATATATATATATATATACACGAGTGCATGTGTGCTAGTATGTATGTGTGTGTGTGTGTGTGTGTATGTGTGTGTGTGTGTGTGTGTGTGTGTGTGTGTGTGTGTGTGTGTGTGTGTGTGTGTGTGTGTGTGTGTGTGTGCAAAGTGATCATGGTTTTGAGTAATGTTTTCATTTATATAACTGTGTATTTAACAGGCAATCCTATAAAGCTCAAGTATTTCTTTTCACAGGTGACTGGGATGCTGTCTAGTTATATGATTTCTTCACTGCCAGACTGCAAATAATGACTAAAAAAAATCAAACCAAAAATACAAACTCAAACATATTTGGCAGCTCTTGCCTTAATCTGCTCCATTCTGCTAACTTGACAGTAATTATTCTCGTTCAGAAGCAATCTTGCTATTATTCTAGACCATTAACTCTGAAAAATGTTCAGTGTCTCATCCAAAGCCATAATAAACCTTTTAAATACTGTAGCTTATTTGGAGAGTCATTGTAAAATGATGGCCTAGTTTATGCAATGGGTTAAGATTAAAACATAACATTTTTGATCACTTGCATAGATATCTAGAATTGCTTCAGTTTAGGGCAATATCAATTGCTCCTAAACATGTCAGACTTTGCAAAGTGTGTCTTATCTACAACTTTTGCACTCTTTCATTACCAATATAAAAGCTAATCACCATAATTTTCAAAATTTCTAATTTTTGCAAGAATTACACATAACTTCTTGCCTCTGTCCAAGAAAGTTATTTTCAACAATTAGAAATCTGACTTCTGTGGTATTACTTTCATTTAATCAAGTGAGCGTCTGTTTGCTACATTTACTTGAGAACAGAAGCAGCTAGTTTTGCAGAAAAATGTAATAGACAAACAGATGTGTGAAAGTGGATTTTATGAGTGGCTCTTCATTTTATTGTTCTATACGGTTTCCTCTTAAAGAAAAATCATGTCGTAATTTAATCCTAATATTTTTGCAGTATATATTTATCTGCATATACACTGCCAGTTTGTCTCTTTCTGTTGTATATATCAATTTAGTATCCCTTATCATTTTAAGTATGTTATATGATTTTCAGTGATCTGTTCAAATGCCTTGCAAGGTCAGCCCAGCATATTTGTGGATCTTATGATGCTTCAAGACTATTAAGTAATTCCACATTTCATGCAGATGATATGGGCAGTGACAGTGAGTATAGTTTGTGTCATCTTTTTTTTCCCTTTGCATATCCTCTGGCTGACCTTCAGATACTCTCAAGTCCAGATTCTGTAGCTCCATTTGTTTCAATGTGTTCCCTGTATTATTCTTCCTTAGGGCTGGAACCATCTCACTGGCAGTTTAGGAAGAGGTAGTGCATGGAACAGAGCAGCTAGGAACCTCACATACATTGTTCTGTATGCCACAGGATTTTTTGCATGCCTTAGCTGGGTGGAGTTACTGATGTCACATGCATCACAACCCATAGTGTCAATTAGCTCCAGCCTCCCTTCTGTGTTGAATTGTAATATCAATATGCCTCATGATTACAATACTGCCTTCATCACTAGGGACATGTCAGATCTTCAGCAGAGCCCCCTTTCTGTCCTGGAGCCCCCTCCCCATCTATGTTGAATTGTAATTGCAGTTTGCTGCTTGATTACAGTACTGCTCACATCACAGTGGACATGTGAGATTATCAGCAGAAACCCTTTCACTATGGTAGTGGGTATTAATATTAATCACACTTTGATTTCCTGTAAATGTCATAACACTATGACTTTGGTCAGATGTATGTATTCTCATATAGCTGCCATCATCTTTTTACCTCAGTTCTCTGATGATGCATACTTTTGTAAGCAACCAGGTGATAACTTGCTCTTGTAGATCACCCATACTGCTACACCTAAGGGCTAGAATTAGGATTTGCAAGAAGTATTATACAAATTGATTTATGATTAGCAAAAGCAATTAATTGAACTATTGTTTGGACTAAAACTTCCATTTTCTACTTTATGACGCTTTTCACTCATTTAAAACAACCCGTTACTACCCATTTTCAGTTCCTGTAATGGTAATAATGTCTAACTATTTTAAAGAGATTCAAAGACACTATAGTGCATGGTGTACTTTCTGTGGTATTTCTGTCTTTAAATGCACTATGACTTGTTAAGGTTATTCCTACATGCTAAAGTAATGTGTTTCCCTATAAATTAAATATTATGCTCTTTAAACATGAAAAACACATGTTTTGCCAAAAGAACTCAAGCTTTCCTACATTCTTTACATTAAACGATAATCTTGAATGAGTCTGCTGCTACAGAATTCAAGTAAAACCGCTTCCCCTTTTTCTTATGACATAAAATATCCATCATATTTTAACTGCTATTATTATTTGGCAGCAAACTTAATAAATGTGGTCATACATAATTTACCAAGGGCATAGCAAAAACATTGCTTCACAGATGGCAGAAACAGAACTGTGTGGACTGCAGCCTTATGAAATCATACAAAGGACAACAGGGATGGATTCCAAAGCTGTTTACTTTCAATACAAGACACTCACCTGAGTTTATGAGATGCTGTCTGGCATAAGAGAATTCAGAAAGAAAGCTTGTCAACAAAGTATAAATGAGTAATTGTGCAAGTATTCAATTAACACTTTCAGCAGTACATAAAATTAAATTCCAATACCTGCTCATGTATCTTCAATCTGTATAAGTGCAGAACTATAAACTGGCAGTCATCCTCAGTAAATCCTGGCCTGCCGTGCCAAGCGTACATCCAGACTGTATGCTAACAGGAGATTAACAAAAGCAGCATGTTGCTGACAGCTCCCCAGTCAAGGCATAATCAGTGTGTTTATAAAACAGATATATTCCAAGCCTGGTCCCTCGGTAATCACTTACAGGACAGCCATACATATGTCCATGAAAAGAGTCCATGGCATTGTGTAGTACCACCTTCCTGATTGCTGAAGTGCTATTAGATGAAAAACAACATCTACAAAGAAATTTACAGCCTGGAAATATTGGTGCAGACTTGCATGCATGTAGGCATTGAAGCCCGCAAAGTGTTGCAACCAATTCATCCTTGACATGTCTGTCTCCTTTCTATCCAATAACATGTAATAAAAGGAATACTTACTCTTACCTTCCTATTAGTCTGTTTGCAGTCTTGCAATCCCTGAATGTCAGATGAAAATGCTATTGTTACTGGACATAACAAAATCAATATGTGCATCATGTGCTGGAACTGAAGGATGTTGTAACCATGTTATCTCTTGTTTTTTAGTCACTATGTTTGTATATATGATTGACAATGACTGAATGCATGTGTGCAACTGTCTTCCTGTACAGGGGTCCCAGAATACTTCAACCCACTGCCTCAAGTATATGAATAAATGCAATGAAATCCATACTTCAGAGTAGCAAGATTTTCTCAGCAAAATACGACACTGCACCATCTTTATGGAATTGAAAAAGACAGTAAACCATGTATCAGCCAACACTGGCAGAGGCTAAAGCATTACATTGCACCACATGCAGTACAACAGCTGTCCACCAGTAGCCATCTTGCTCCAAAGGCCCTGAACACCTATAAGCAGAGCTTGTGGAAGTATGTGAAAACAGAGGTATGTCACAACACACAGGTGCACATGTGTGGACACATCCAACTGACTTCTAGCTGCATACCCACTTGCAACATCCTGGATGCCCCTGTGAACACATGAACACAATATATAGCACTCCACATTCAAAGTAAATGTGGAAGGCAGGAGGACTGTAGGTAGGAAGCCAAAAAAATGAAAGAAAATCAATGTAACAGTAGAAGTAAAGAAGGAAACTGCTACACAGTCACATTTGTGGACAGAGGAAATGTGCCAGTAATGTAGATGCACAGGTACTGTCCACCAGATGGTAACCAGAAGATAAAATTACTACAGTAATGTGTTACACATACACACACACACACATGCACACACACGCACATGCACGCACACACACACACACACAGACACACACACACACACACACACACACACACACACACACACACACACACACACACACACACACAAAAAAAACCACCAACAGTAGTAATAGAAGAAAGTGACAGATAAGCCATGCAGAGGTGAGTGAGTGGCATGAAGAACATGTGACAGGTATTGACTGCATGCTGAGCATCAGTGTGCTTCTGGCATGGATTGTCCACAATGCAACAGAAGGAGACACAGCAACTGGCATCCTGGACTAGACATGATGGTTTGCAGTCACAACTATAACAACTCACATAGTGCAGCACAGACAAAGCATGTGCCTATGGCAGTGTAAAATCAGGTTCTGTAGTTTGTTAGACAAAATACAGTATTTACTGTCCATAAGTGTAGAAATGCAGCCATATTAAAGCAGGCCTTCACATTTGGCATGCCATTTCAGTAAATGCACTTTCAATCAGTTAAAATAACCTTCAGTCAAGAATAAAATGCACTAACATAATGTGGTGTACATTGAGTACAAACAGCTCTTGTTTAGATGGTATGAGGCTTGAAAACCAAGGTTAAGGAGGAATGTAGAAATTTACAGGGTTTTGACATTATTAGGAGATACTTGACACAGTTAATTAGTATATGTAGACTGATATGCAGCAAGCCATTGCAGTGTAGTCCTCAGACGTTTGGTACAAACACTTGAGAGTGAGTGCAGAAGTCAGATCAAATATCCATCTTTCCAGAATATTAATTATATTATTCAGGAGGAAAGTAATATGAGTGCAGAAGCTATGGACATAATTAAGCAGTATATTTCAGTTTATCAGCACTGCTGCTGGAGACAGTAAGATATGACATTCTGAGTACAGAATATGTGGATTGTATAATGAGTGCAGAAGCTATGGCCATTATAATTCAGTGTATTTCAGTTTATCAACACTGTTATTGGAGACAGTGGCATTTGACTTGGATATTGTTGACATCTGCCTTCACTGTACATAATAAAACATTCTTAACCAAACTACAGTGTATGCAAACTTTTATTCTGAAAAGTACAAGAAGATTTGACACATAAAGGAGTGACTGGCACCTGTTCAGCACAGTTCTGGGTAATTAAAGGATAAAGACATTCATTCCTTTATCATTTCAGTTTCTTCCAGTTATTTCAAATTCATTCCAGTGTTCTACAGTCCTATCAATTTTTATAGGCAGGACCCACACATATATACAAAGCACACCAACAAATTACATATTTCACATGTGCAGTCATGGTGGCACACTAATACAAATGAAGAATTTATATGTAAAAAATCTGGACAAATACAAAAGTCAAAATGACACAATAATGTATGTATATGTGCAAAACAACAAATAGCCCTATTTGTTCTCAGCATGTGTTGCTCTCCTCCATGGTCTGCCTTAGTAATCTTTACTATTATTAAATCTATCCATGCTCTATTACCAGTGGTAACTGGAGAAGGCACCAGTGGATGAGGCTGTGCCAGTGAATAGAGAAGTTGGGTGACCACAGCATTCTTGGCAGCCTCAGTCATGGAAAGTTGAAAGCTGCTGGACAGAAGCTTTCTAGTAAGAACTGGAATTGTTATAAAAGGGCTCAGGCCATACCTCTTAACTGTTCAGATTTTTGCCTCATACTTTTGGTCTATTCCTCATAAAATTTGTCATTTTATGGCAAATCATTGAAGAATTAAGTCACTAAATAATCACATGAATGCAAGCTCCACACAACATACCCTTCAGAGAAAGGATGCTAATACCAATTCCTGTTAATCTTGCAACTTTCAGAATTTATAGAAGAAGTATATAAAATATGTCCCTATCTTTGGTCCTTTTCCCTCATTATTTTTGGCTGTGTCCCAATTTCTTGTGTTAAGAGGTTGAGAGGTATGATGCAGGCTTTCCAGATGAGAGTGCATATTGTATCAATCCAGGGTAGTAGGGCAACCTGATGTAGTGGATAGGGATCCATATGAGCATGCCATGTAACACACTACCCATAGATAATGGTCAGTGGACGGCTATGGCCTGTATGGGCAAGTTCAAAATACTGTAAGCCATGATGCTGTCCACTTAAGATGGTGATGAAACAAGATACTGTGACTCTTTATAGTTGCCTCAGAACATTAGTAAGGGCATCCACACAATCCTCTGCTTGCTATACAGCACCATCCATATACCACAAAATTGTTTATTATAGTATGGCCTGTGCCATCTTCCCTCCACTATACTGGTTGATGCAGATCATCAACATCCTACTAAAAGGTCAAGATAGTCTGTATAATAGGTGCTCTAAATGTCTAATGCAGGGTCTTTACTACTCATACAGGGCCTCCTGCCTCTGTTGATTATGTTCATCTTCCTGTGAACTGTAAGATGCAAGATATGGGACCCACTTAACATTGTGAATGAGATCCATCACACTGGAAATATCAGCACAGACAGTGCACAAATGCATCAATGAATTGCCATCTGATAGTGTGGTGATGCTGGAGAGATGTGTGCAGTATACAGAATATTATTGCACAGAAAATGCTGGTTGGCAAAGCACTGATATTATTTACAGTGTCACAAATGCATCAATGAATTGCCATCTGATAGTGTGGTGATGCTGCAGAGATGTGTGCAGTATACAGAATATTATTGCACAGAAAATGCTGGTTGGCAAAGCACTGATATTATTTACAGTGTCACAGGAGATAAATATGATGCAATGTGCTACAAATGTCACAGCACACATGCCCAGCTCAAATCCATAAGTATCTCAGCTATACCAAATGGGTATTGTAACTACAAAATGTGACCATCCACACATTTTAGTGTTGCTAAGACTATAATAAAAAGGTGCACATTCATATGCTACAAAGGTGTCACATATGTAACACATACTGCCTTCATGGTACCCAGTGTCATCATAAATATACATACAAGTTTTACAACAGGATCAACATACGTATCTTTACATGTCCTTCTGACATTGTGCCCAAAGTCAATGTTGATTATATAGACAGCCTTGTGGGTGGAGCATGTAATGCATACAGATGCTGCCTGCTTGTTATCCTATATCACCAACAATGTACCTATAGTTCCTAAAGACTATTCAGTGTCAGTGTAATATCTATATACTGACTGTATGATGCCTAATGTTGCTGGTGCATCTAAGTAGAATAAAATGTGTGTGGGATGTGGGAAACATATCAGAAATACACCAGTGCAGACTACAGTACATGTGTGCCCACTCCTCATGAAACATAATTATATCAAAGTGCAGGGTCAGTGCACTATATGAATGCAACACACACTTTTGAAGGACTTTCAAGGAAGTGTAACAATACACACATCAGTTGCTTAGCACTATGCACTCACTGTGGCATTCCTGGAGTAGTCTATCATGTACTCTTAATGTTCTTGGGTCCCTAATAATATATTAGTGAACTGCCATTGAGTCACAGAATAGAAGCCAGGCTCCACTGGAATCACTCATCTCTGATTCACAGTGGGCACTGCAAAACCCCCTAAAAAACATGTTTCTTCCTCACACAGACAACAGCATCTTCCACACTCAAAGTTACTTATATATACCCATGCTGACATTACCTTATTCTGGGCAAAATAATAATTCCTGTGATAGTGCCATCTCAATATTTCCTGTGCACACTAAGGAATTGCATAATAGTGATCAATATTTAAAATGTCACTAACTAGTTCAGCATGATACCTAGTGTCTAAAGAGGTCTAATATTGCTTCCTCATCTAAAACAGAAAGGCAGATATTTTAGCTTCTAAACCTTGGTTGACTGCCAGGATCAGAGGGATTCAATCTAGCAAGTATACATACCAGGGTACTTCCATTAGGTGTTGGTCTAGTACAGATCTATGTAAATCTTAGAGACCTCTTTCCCAATATTCTATGTGTTAATATACATTGTGTTGTCCTTTGCTACATTATACTACAACAGTGCCTCTAAGTAATATACTTTCAGGAATTTCTCTTAAAAGATACAAAAGCATAATGAGTCATATGGGTGATTACTCCTGTAATGCCATGGTCATCAAATAAACATACACGCGACCATTGTACATGACTCTCTTCAGATTCAGCCATCTTTCATTGCCATGTATGGCTGTGTGTGCATTGCTGTTGAAAAGTCACTAATGGAATGAAGGGCAGAGAAATACAAGCATTCCCATGTTGTTGTATACCATTTTTCCTATCTACCACATAGTGTGGTGTACAGACAATTTACAGTAGTGCCACACAAGTTGCAGAAACACTTATGTAGTGTCCCTTGCTGAATGTTGTGCATTTGATGTGTTGAATGATATTACATGTTTTGTTTCCATCAGGGCCATTAGATGGTAAGTTGCTATAAACATGCAGTCAGCATACTGTGACAGTATTGTTTTCATGCATTGATAGTATGTCCATAACATGCCAGTCTACACCATGTTGGCATGCACTGTGCTGTACTGCACATCTCTGCATCAAATGTCCGGATTTCTTGCTCTAAGAGGTTGAGATGTATAATTTGGACACATGGAATATGGAAATCAGGTGTCTGTTCATTATCATTCCTGAATCACTCAAACTGCTTGAGGTGCTGGACATGTAAACATGGTATGAGGAGCTACATGGTGCCATGCACATGCCCTAGCAGTGCAAGGATGAGTATTCAGAACTGTGGCAAGCTAGTGTCTTGCAAGTATGACTAATTAACAGTAGCGCAGTCTTTCACACTCATGTTAATGGAAAATATAATTTTTGCACATGTACTGACTAGAGATAACCTTTATGCCACCTTTATTAAAATATGGTTAAAAGGTAACTGTGTTTCTGAGTAAAAAATGTCTCCAAATCATATCTAGTATATAGAAGCTAACTAGAAAAACAGAAAATATCAAAGTCATTGCAAATTATAATACAGTCAGGATATGGATACAGTGGATATAAAAAGTGTACACACCCCTGTTAAAATGCCAAGTTTTTGTGAAATAAAAAAAATGAGACCACAATAAATCATTTCAAAATGTTTCCCACCTTTAATGTAACCTATAACCTGTACAATTCAATTGAAAAACAAACAATCTGTTAGGGGAAAAATATAAAAAATAAAAAATCTACAATAAGCTGGTTGTATAAGTGTGCACACCCTTAAGCTAATACTATGTTGAAGCAAACTTTGATTTAATTACAGCATTCATTCTTCTTGGGTAGGAGTCTATCAGTATGGCACATCTTGACTTGGCAATATTTGTCCACTCTTTCATGCAAAAGCACTTCAAATCTGTCAGATGGTGAGGGTATCTCTTGTGTACAGCACTCTTTAGGTAATCCCACAGATTTTTGGGGTTGCTGTTCTTTTGGTGATGCAAAGTGTTGTTTTTGCACCTAACATACCTTTTGGAATTGTCTCATCAGACCATAACACATTTTTTCACATGCTTTTGGGAGACTCGATGTATTGTTTTGCAAATTTTAGCCAGGCCTAGATGTTTTTCTGTGTAAGAAAAGGCTTCTGTCTTGCAATCCTACCCTATAGTCCAGACATATGGAGAATACGAGAGATTGTTGTCACATGTAGTAAACAAACAGTACTTGCCAGAAATTCCTGCAGCTCCTTCAGTGTTGCTGTAGGTCTCTTGGCAGCCTCCATGACTAGCTTTCATATTGTCTTTTCATCAATTTTGGAGGGATGTCCAGTTCTTTGTAACACCACTGTTGTCCCATATTTTCTCCACTTTTAACAACTGTGTTTACTGTGTTTCATGGTATATCCAATACTGTGGAAATTGTTTTGTACCCTTCTCCTGACTGATACCTTTCAACAATGAGATCCCTTTGATGCTTTGTAAGCTCTCTGTGAACCATGGCTTTTGCTGTAGCAGGCAACTGAGTAACTTTCAGGAAATTCCTAACTAGGATAGCTGAACTTTATTTGGGGTTAATCAGTCTCTTTAATTGATGGCAGGTGTGCACCCAAGAAGACTGAATGCTGTAATTAAATCAAAAGGTGCTTCAACAAAGTATTAGTTTAAAGGTGTGCACACTTATGCAACCCACTTATTGTATGTTTTTTGTTTTTTATATTTTTTGCCTTAACATATTTTTTTTCAATTGAATTGTACAGGTTATAGGTCATATTAAAGGTGGGAAAAGTTTTTAAATGATTTATTGTGGTCTCATTTTTTATATCACAAAAACATGGCATTTTAACAGGGGTGTGTACACTTTTTATATCCACTGCATATCAAAAGTGTACAATGTTCAAAAAAGAATGTGAAGAACACACTCTTGTCTTGCAGACATCGGACTGCATTGTGACATGCTTCAGTAGCATAACTTGTGCAAATATCCCATTCAGCAAGACTTCTACCCTGAAAGGAGAAAGGACAATTGTGAGAACATGGATATATTGCTCCCTAAATGTTACATGGTAGAATTACAAAGCTGAGTATATGTGCTCCAATTTTTCTACCTCATAATGTTAGTGTTGATGTGGTAAACACTTTTAATCTTGCCACTGTTTCATAGCAATACCACAATTTCATGATTCACTTTTAGAAAAGGTGCTGTCTTTGTGAAATTTGGGATCTTTAATGTCAACCACAGATTTGAGACTTCATCACACTGATTCAAGTTATTTTTTTTGGCTTCATCCTTTATACAAGACTTGGCTGTATGCATCAATGGTGGCTGTCACTGAATAAAAGTTAATGCCCAAAGGCAAAAGCTCAAAAAATGTAATTTGGCATGCCATCAATAGAGCAAATGATTCTGGTGCTGTTGCACTTTATTGACAGTACTGCATTCAAAAAATGCAATTGTATGTAACTTTCTTTATAGCTTGAAGTCTGAATGCAATAAGTTGTGAATTACAGCACAGCAGGCTTTGAAACTAAATTTGTGATATTTTGAAATTAATCATTACAGATAGATATTTTTGTGTACTTGAAAGTGAAATGCACTAGTAATTTCCAATGTTTGGACTGTAACAACAGAAGTATGTATAATGGATAATAAGATAATGTTGATCTTTGTCACCTTCAATAGCCTTAGTATTGCTTATAGTAGTAGCACATTTTTATGTGCATGATGTAACAAATATGCCATGGCCTAAAGTCTGAGCAAGTAAAAATAGCAATACATTAATGCATGATAAGGTGTAACAAAAATACAAACTTCATTGAGGCAAACACTGTTAACATAGTCAATGTTTCAGGGTAATGCCATAGTTGCTCAATATTTCAGCATGACATTGAAATTAGCAGTCCTTACAGTCAGCATTTCACTTGTAGAAGGCCACCGCATGGATCAATCAGCACAATGCTATACTTTTTTACTTCAGCCTTTGCATTTCACTTGGCAGTGTGCGTTGTTGACTTTTGGCAATGACTAGCAGTGAACAATAATTAACTTTTTAAGACAAAAAACTCAAATTTTATTTTATCCCAGCTGAATGTAATCTCCCTGTCATCTCAGATGTCCAAGTGAGAACCGCCCTCAACAAAGCTAAAAACACAGCATCAATGGGACCTGATGGTATCCCGGGTTGCGTGCTACGTGAACTCCAAGAGGAGCAAAACCCACACATAAAAATGCTATTTAACCTTAGCCTTACTACAGGATATGGACCTGAACACTGGCGTACAGCAACAGTGGTCCCACTCCACAAAGGGGGTACCTCTACAGACCCTGGGAACTACCGCCCCATAAGCTTAACCAGCCTGGTCTGGAAAGCTATGGAAAGAATCGTTATGGAACTCATAAACAGAGACATAGGGGACCTACAGACACTTGACCCCACCCAGTTCGGCTTTGTAAAGGGCAGATCCTGCCTTTTGAACCTGGTTGACTTTTTCGAAACAGTCACTAGAGCCATTGATGAGGGCAAAGCAGTCCATACAGCCTTCCTGGACTTGGCTAAGGCCTTCAACACAATACCCCACTCAGGCATCATAGATAAGCTCACCAGCTTAAATGTAAACCCTTATGTCACTAGATGGGTTGCAAACTGGCTAAAGGACAGAACCCATAAAGTTAAAATCACTGGAGCAATGTCAGACTCAAAGCCAGTCACAAGTGGTGTCCCACAGGGATCTGTCCTGGGACCCCTCTTGTTCGGCATTTATTTCTCAGATGTTAAAGCAAACATGGGAGGGTTGTGGCTGACAAGGTTCGCAGATGACTGCAAACTAGGCGCCATAGTCGATACACCAGTGGACACATACATCCTACAAAAAGACCTCACAGAAACGGACAACTGGTGCCGGAGTCACGGCCTTAAACTAAATGCCAAAAAATGTATAGTCATCCCCTTTGGGAAAAACAAAGTACCCACAAATTATCACATAGACAGCAACCCACTGAGTATGGAAAAAGTAATCAGAGACCTAGGGACCCAAGTCGACAGTGACCTCTCATTTGACACCCACGTTGCCAAAGTGGTTAGAAAAACATTCTACCTTGCACACCTCATCATGAAGGGATTCACATCCAGATCCAAGGATGTCATTGTACCCCTATACTCCTCCCTCATCAGACCCATGATTGAATACAATACCCCATTTTGTATGTACCTCACCCAGCATTTGCAACAGCTGGAGAGACCACAAAAGTACCTCACCAAGGGGATCAAGGGTCTCCAACATATGTCTTATTCTGCCAGACTAAAGAAACTCGAGCTCTATTCACTAGCATACCGCCTGCACAGAGGTGATCTCTGCCTGACGTACAAGGCCATGTCCAATCAGGATTTGATGGACATGCTCCACCTCAAAAAATCCAAATCCATCAGGACCACGAGAGCTAAAGACTTAAACCTCGGCACAAGTATGAATAGGACATGCTGGAGGGATAGATTCATAACCCAGAGGCTTCCCATGCTTTGGAACAAGATCCCAGTTCATGTTAGGCAGAGCCCCTCACTGACTCTCTTCAAAAGAAATCTTGATGAGTGGATGGGTGATCATAAATTTACCCCAGGGGTTACATCTGTGTCACTGTTAGACAGGGGCACAGTAAACTAATTCTATTATATAAGGGGGCCTTCATTGTGTCACTACTAGACAGAGGCACAGTATACTAATTCTATTCTATGCATTTTTGTGCATTTTTGTACCATTTCATGAGGTGGCGAAAGCCACATCACTATGGCTAGGCTTACAAATGCCCCAGGGCAGATAGCCTAGTACTAAACTATGAAACTATGAAACTATGTGCAAAGACTTAGCCTTCAATTATCCAAATAAGACTGACAACAGTTTGCTTCAGTCAGTACTCTGGACAGTACTAAGTGCAGAACATACAGCTGTTATGTAACTTTATCTGTGGCTCAATACATGAATGCAGTACAGTCTGAGTAACATCAGAAGTAATGCATGGTTACAATCCATATTACACATTGCTTTACTGTGAGAATCAGAATATAGTATTGACAGTGACTTTTATTAGTAACTGAGTATAAAGTACAATCTCCAAGCTACAAACTGCAATTTGCAACACAACTTTAAGTTAAATATAAGCAGTTTAGATGGTGGTAATTTGTGTTTCACATCCTATGACAAAAACTGAAGCTATTACCTTTGAGTGCATTAATACAGTTATAGTCATGCAGTTGTGCTTAGTCCCACTGCTCTATAGAGAGGCTGACTGCACTATGAGGAATCAGTTACTCTAATACGTTTATTAGGCTGCAGGATGTAATGTACACCATATGGTATGCTGCAAATGTCATTATTGTAATGAAGCATGGTGCCTACATTCTCCCTTGCTCCAGTGGTTTTTCAGTGTCCCTTCAAATGTGTTATTTTTACTCTATGAATGATGACTTCTTATGTGGTCTGCTCAGATAATGCTGAGGTCAGTAAACTGCTTTTGCATATTTACAAGGGTTCAAATCCAGAAGTCTGTCAAACATTATTTAATGCTTTTTTCATTTTAATGTTATGTGTGGAAGTGTTGGCTATGTATGTTATAAACCCACAGTTATCCAGTTTGCCTTAGTCAAATCATGATTCTTTAGTCCAAGCCCTGCTTGCTGTGTATTGGAAACACTTTATTGTAAAAGCATAACAGAATTATTATAATGACAAACCTAAGGTTAACACACCAGAAAGATGGCCAGAAATGGCCCATAAACAAAAGTCTTTTTATCTCTCACTTTATCCTCTCCACACCTCTCACTCTCTCTCTCTGTCCTCCTTTTGTCTCATCAATGGTTTTCCTCAGCATTTGCATGATTCCTGGTAAAAAATCTTCTCTGCAACTCACTGAGGAGTTTTTGCCTTCTGCCGCATTAGTCCACTTACTCCTGTGCTACTGTGCTTAGCCTTGCTGCACTATGGAAAGACATACCGGTAGCACTATGAATAGGCAGTTATTATCATATGTTGAACAGGCTGCAGGGTTGAATGCACACCACATGCGTTGTTTCATTTGTCATTACTTCTATGAATTATGCTGCACACATACTACCTTGCTTTATACTGTCTTCATTGTCTCTTCAAATGTGTGTGTTTTAGCACCAGACATGTGTCTTGCTCTTTGTGGTATGATCACCTAATGCCCACGCCTGTAGACTGCTGATGCAGATTGTCAAATGTTTGACTCCAGCATCATCTCTAATGTGGCAGGTGTTCAAATAAAGCATCATCTCTAATGTTATGAACAAACAGATAGATGTATGCTAATGTGTATTACTTTAGTATTCACTGATGTGACATAAACAAAATGTATTTATTTTATTTTATTTATTTTACATTTGTTAACAGGGAAAGTCCAACTAGACACAGGTCCATTTTCAGCAGAGGCCCGGGGAGATAAGCTCCAAACAACACATACATAGAATAACAAGAAATTACATGGAACATTTGTTTCATGTTATGAGAGCTTTCATTGCATACACACAAGGAGATGATACATACAGTATGGAATACATTAAATTAACAGTTCAAACAAAAGTCAAACATTGAGGTATAGAGTATCAAAAGGCATCCACTCAAAAGACCTAAAAAGAGGCAGTATTACGTATTCAAGAAACAGACTGTTTGAAAGTAGTTGGGGTACAGAGGAGTTACCTTTTTAAGGGTTAGCCTGGTGAATGGCATGAGCATAGCCAATTATTCTAAAAATGGTTTTTCAGGAGTTTTTGTAAACTGAGTAGTAGAGGTGGTAGAGGTTGTATGGCTTGGTAGGGTGTTCCATTTATTGGCAATGGTGTTGGCAAAAAGGGATTTATCAGCATCATTTCTATGCTTGATGACTTTTATGAGGTTTTGGTTGCTGGATATAAGAGTTCTAGTGAGGATGTCTGGTTGTATGAGTTCCTGTAGTGCAGGGGTTAGGTTGGGAAAGTAGTAGAGTTTGTGAGCAGTAGATAGTTGGTTGAGTAGTAACATATGAGGTAGCTCCAACCAGTTGACTTGCTTAAGTGACAGACAGTGATGGGACCTATAAGGGGATTCGGTAGCAAATTTAGCGATTTTGTTGTAACAAGATTCCATTTATTTAGGTAGGTTTGCCGGAGATTAGTTAAGATGGGAAGAGGCATATAAGAAGATGGATAGGAGATGGGCCCTTGCAATGGTTGCTTTGGTGTTATTAGTCATAAAGTTTTTATTCCTATAAAGGAGTCCAAGTTTTTTGTTAATCTTCTTGATGGTTTGAGCAATGTGGATGTCGAATTTAAGATTGTAGTCAATTTCAACACCTAGCAGTTTTGTGTGTGTGGTAGGGTTGATTTGAGTGTTGTCTTTGGATTTGATGGAGAAGCTATCACTTATGGATGGTGATTTTTCCTGGGCCAAATATAATGTTTGTTTTTTTTGGGATTGAGAAGAAGTTTGATATTGGTGAAACATGTTTTTGCGAGGGTGAAGTAGTTCTGGGTTAAGGATTGAAGTTCATGTAATGTGGAGGCAGCGCAAATAAGGGTGGTGTCATCTGAATATTGTACTACTGACACAGAGGATGAGGATAAAGTGATGTGGTTAGTATATAAGGAGAACAGTAAGGGACTCCTATGGTAACTGGCAATAGGGGGGATAGTTGGTCTTTTCAGAGAACTGTTTGTTGACAGCCAGATAGGTAGATGTTAAACCAAGCAATAGAGGAGGGGCTTATGTTTATACTAGATAGAGAATTGAGAAAAATGCTGTGGTTAACCATATCAAATGCTTTTGATAAGTCTAAGAATATGTTGGACACAAACAGCCCATTGTTTCTTTGGTGGTTAACTATATCTGTGAATGATATGAGGACTGTGGTGATGCTGTGAGATGGCCTAAAGCCATGTTGTGAAGCAGAGAAAAGTTTGTTATCTTTGAGGTGTTGCATTAGTTGACTGTGAACCACTCTTTCTAATATTTTGGACAGAGGTGATAGGATTGCAATTGGACAATAATTGGTGTTTCCCCCTTTGTATAGTGGAATGACGTGTGAGGCTTTGCAGGAAGTGGGTACTTTGTTTTCCAGCAGTAATCTATTTATGAGAATAGAGACTGGGTAGGCTATGGCATCAGCCAATATCTGAAGGAAGTCTGCTGGAAGCTTATCGGCTGCTAGTGTGGTTGGTTTTAGTTTTTTGAGGAGCTGAGAAATTACTCTGGTGGACACGGGGTGGAGGTTGAAAGTGGGGATGTTGGGTTGAGTGGTGAGAAGGGTGGGGGTATTTGTTGGTGTGGGACTACTGGTACTGTATTGGGCATTGGCCAGGGTTTGGACAGTTTTGGTAAAGAATTTGTTGAATTGTGTAGGAATGTCTTCAACCAATTGCATGAGGAATATTACATCATGCCTTAAATATGTTGAGTGTCAGCACACATGAGAATGCTGTATACCCCTGTAATTTCCATATACCGAATACTTCATTGCAGTGATAATGATACCCAGTTGATTGATAACATAGCATGCATCTTTTCTTAAATGGCGCTGAATCAGAATTGCAAATATGTCTTTACTCTTGTTTACATGAAGCTTGGCATGTAACACCAGGCACCACTGCTATTTGCATTTCTAATTTCAAAAACTAAAAATATTTATGCATATGCTAAAACATTACCATCATTCATGTAAATGAGCTTGTCAGTGGTTAGCTTTTGTAAATTTTGAAAAAAGAAAGTAATGTCAGTGCCGTGTGATACCTGTAAATGTTTTAATGATTTGTTGTAATCAAGACATATCAGTTCACTGCCATGATGTACACCCACTACATACAGTAAATTATGTTTGCACTCCATGTTAGATTTGCAAATTAGGAACAGTAATGTGGTATCTTTAGAAACATACTTGTCCTATGAAGTACTGTACTTTCACATGTTTGACATGTATGTTTTGTATTTACATTGCACATTGTACAAACAGTAGGATATACTGACAATGACACACCATCTAATGAAGATTTGCATACAATGATCACGAGATGAACAAACAGGACTGTTTGTATGCAAGTACATTATTTGACAACTGTGATTATCATCTATCATATACCTGGTAAGTACATCATAATGTGAAACAACTACATCTTTCTCACTACCACCATATTCATGAATGAAATGATGTATGAGTTATCTGTGCAGTATGTCATGAATTCTGATCAACAAATTGCTCTTTTGTCTGCCTCACAAGACACAGTCTTTTTCACCCAAACATGTGATTGTTACATGTATATGTTACACACACTTGTAGTCTGACTTCTACTATGCTACTGTCAGTTGATACCATGTATTCTAGTTTGTCTACTTTGACAGGTAAGTGTTTGAGTCGAGCACTGTGTGATTCTACTGTTAGGTAGAACTGACTTTACGCACAGATCTGATGTGTACTCTTTCACTCAGGAGAAACATTTACACTGGGATAGGCCTACCATCAATTTCATTCCCTTCTAGGTCAAGCATCTACTCTGCAAAACACTGTTGAGGTTATCCATTCACATGAGCTTCATCTCTCTCTCTCTTGTGGCACTGTTAGTTAATACTATGTGCTCTAGCTTGTGTACACAGTGAGGTAGGTGTTCAAATCCAGCAGTGACTAGTATGAGTATATGTTTAATTCTAGCACTAGATATGGCTGGCTTCACCTACATATCTGATATATACACTTCCTCTCAGGAGAAATATTTATACTTGGAGAGGATTCCCCCATTAATTTAATTCCAGGTTTAGGCAAAAGATCTGCCTTGCACCACACTGATGAGGTCAACCATTCAAATATGCTCGATCTCTCACTTATACTCAGACTTCTTCTGCTGCGCTAGCATTAATACTATGTACTCTTACTTGCATATTTCGATAGATTAGGTGTTCAAATCCAGCAAAGACTCATAAGCATCAGTGCAAGAGTAATTCCGAAGCTTTGTAGAAATGGCTGCACACAATATCTGATGTGTGGATTTACACCAGGAGATGGCTCTCTCATCATTTTCAGTTTCCTTTAGCTCAGACATTTGCTTTGCAGTACAATGATGATGTAATCTTTTCAAATGTGCTCTACCTCACATAAGCAGCTAGACTTCTGCTGTGGCTCTAAAGATTGATTCAATGCTTTTTAGCTTAGGGACTTATGTAAACGTTGTCTAAATATAGTGGGTGTATGCTACAACATTCACATGGATGAGTAGATTTCTCAACACAAGTGATATGTGCATCTCCATCCAGGAAAGATATTAACTCAGGGAAAGACCTCACACTGCTTTTGCACTCTGTTTTAAGCCACGCATATGTATTGCAACACAATGGTGATGCCATTATTTTAGATATACCGCATCTCACATTTGAAGCAGGACTTCATCTGTTGCAGGTACAGTTAATATGCAGTTGCTTAGATTGTGGACTTTGATAGGCAGCTGTTCAAACCCTGTAAGGTCAAAAAATGCGTATGTGAATGTATTGACATGAAACACTGTCTTATCCAACATTCTCCTAAAATCTTTTCATCTCTTTTAGGACAAACCCAAAACTTTCAACACAGTGACAAATTCATCCCATTCAAATATGTGTTCTGTGACTCTTGTGGTAAGACTTGTCCTGTAACACATGCAATTAGTACTGACTTCTTTAGTATGTGGACCTTGACAGACAGTCATTCAAATCTGGGAATGTATATGTGCAAAACAATATTGATGGACAACAGTGGCTTATCAGACAGACAGTGATATGACTAACTCATAGTAGTATGAAGAGTAATATGGTTATAGGCTTTTGATCCCTCAAAATATTTTTTTTCTGATACATGACCATTCAAATCATTATCTATTTCAGACCTTGAAGTATGTTCTTTCTGACACCTCAACATTAAAGTGTCCTGTGGCAGAAACAGGAAATACACAGCTCTCTCAGGTGTGGTTCTAGATAGGCAGGAGTTTAAATCTGTTAAAATGTCTGACAGACAACAGTGGCTTATCCAATTAATGGTGATATAGCAAATTCATATTTGTATGAACACTAACAAGGCCAAAGATTTTTGAGGCCTTAGACTTCAATTTAAGATAGTGCCATAACCATTCCAACACACTACTGATGTAATCCCTTCAGGTGTATGCTTCATGACACATCAGACATGATTCTTTCCATGGAATTAATGGTTCATAAACACTTCTTTGAGGTATCTCAGATATTCAAGTCTGGCAAGGTGTAACTACTGACTAGGTCAGAGAATGCTTACAGGCAGTATGTGCTTCCCCAAAAAGAATGCTATTTATTATATGACTTGAAGAAAGCATTTGCTTATGCCTTTATTATTTTGTTCACAATGTAGTGGTTAAATGATTCTTGATGTATGTCATGCTGGTAAGTGGTCATAAAGTGTGACAGAATCTGTGTTATCATACTTTTTTATGTGGGTAGGTGATGGTAATGCATTCAAAGTTGTAATTGCTTATGAGCATGACCAGTACAATGATGTTTTAGGTGTACACCATTTAGCCGAATCACATTAAGTAATCAGTGTTATGAGATAGTTATTGTTATTATTTGTCAAAACTTAATAGAATTAGCCTCCTTCAGCTTTGCTCTGCCAAAGTCTGCACAATAGAGGTGGTGACCTATGTGTGGAGGATAACAACAATGTTATAGGCCAGTGCACAGCTATTCTATGTGAAATGTCAGATTTCAATAGTTCACTTACTACTTGATTTTAATATTTCATCAGTTTGCTAGTTATCTTTCTATTCTTTCATACAGACAGTTTATGGCAAAATGTGATTTACAGCATGATGCTGTACTGCATTCAGATGTGTACTTTGACAGATTGCATTTCATTTTGTATTGTGAGGCAGCTGCAGCCAGAAGTACACGTGTAAAATAATGGTTACACAGCTAAAATGCTTTATAGTCCCATCGGTTTGAAATAGGTGAAATAGTTCCCATGTAGCTGATGTCATTACAAAATACTACTATCATGTAAATTGCTTTTGGCATGCGTCTTTTGTGGGATAACTACCCATTCATAGGTTCATAGGTTCATAGGTTCATACTAGGCTATCTGCCATAGGGCATTTATAAGCCTAGCCAGAGTGTGTTTGGCTTTTGCCACCCATTTTAAATTAATTTTGCTATGCACTTTTTTGAGGTTAATATACTGTGCCTCTGTCTAACAGTGACACAGAAGTGATACCCGGGGTAAACCTATGATCTCCCATCCACTCATCAAGATTCCTCTTGAAGAGAGTCAATGAGGGTCTCTGCCTAACCTGGACTGGGATTTTATTCCAGAGTGAAGGGAGCCTCTGGGTTATGAAACTGCCCCTCCAGCATGTCCTATTTATTTCAGTGCTGAGGTTCAAGTCTCTTGAGCGCGTAGCTCAATGGGATTTGGATTTTCTGAGGTGCAGCATGTCCATTAATTCCGGGTTGGACATGGCTTTATATGTCAGGCACAGATCGCCTCTGAGCAGGAAGTATGCCATTGAGTAGAGCTGGAGTTCCTTTAACCGGGCAGCATATGGCATCTGTTTGAGCCCTTTGATCCTCTTGGTGAGGTACTTTTGGGGTCTTTCCAGTTGCTGCAGGTGTCTGGTAAGGTACATCCCAAAAGGGGCATTGTACTCAATTATGGGCCTGATGAGAGATGAGTAAAGAGGCACAATGACCTCCCCTGATCTAGATGTGAATCCCTTCATGATTAGGTGGGCTATATAAAATGTTTTTCTAACCACTTTGGCCACGTGGTTGTCAAATGAGAGATTGCTATCAACTTGGGTCCCCAGGTCCCTAATTACTTCTTCTGTACTTAATGGATTACCACCTATGTGGTAATTTGTGGGCACTTTGTTTTTGCCAAAGGGGATGACTATGCACTTTTTGGCGTTTAGCTTGAGGCCATGGCTCTGGCACCAGTTGTCTGTTTCTATGAGGCCCTTTTGGAGGATGCTTGTTTCGGCTGGGGAGTCAATTATGGCGCCCAGTTTGCAGTCATCTACGAACTTGGTCAGCCACAGTCCTTCCATGTTGGCCTGTACCTCCGAGAAATATGTACCGAACAAGAGAGGTCCCAGGACTGAGCATTGTGGGACGCCACTTGTAACTGGTTTGGAGTCTGACATGGCTCCAGCAATTCTAACCATGTGGGTTCTGTCCTTGAGCCAGTTTGCAACCCATCTAGTGACATAGGGGTTTATATTTAAGCTGGTGAGCTTATCTATAATGCCCGAGTGGGGTATTGTATCGAAGGCTTTTGCGAGGTCCAGGTAGGCTGTGTGGACTACCTTCCCCTCGTCAATGGCCTTGGTGACTGTTTCAAATAAATCAACCAGGTTTAAGAGGCAGGATCTGCCCTTAACAAAGCTGAACTGGGTAGGATTTAGTGTCTGTAGGTCCCCAATATCTTTATTTATGAGGTCCATGATGATCCTTTCCATAGCTTTGCAGACCAAGCTAGTCAGGCTTATGGGGCGATAGTTTCCAGGATCCGTTAAAGCACCACCTTTGTGGAGAGGGACCACTGCTGCTGTTCGCCACTCTTTGGGTACATATCTTGTAGTAAGGCTGAGATTGAACAGTAGTTTTATGTTTGGGTTTAGCTCTTCTTGGAGTTCATGTAGGATGCAGCCTGGGACACCGTCTGGTCCCATTGATGCTGTGTTTTTTGCTTTGGAGAGGGCGGCTCTTACCTGAGCATCTGAGATGTCAGGGGGGTAGCACTCTGCTGGGATAGATATTTGCCCTTTTGGTTGGGGGGGGGGCTTTGCAATGAACCTGTCAGCTAGGATGTTGGCAATGTCTGTGGGTTCAGTGTATTTTTTGTCATTTTGGACTAATTCTGAGCATATCTGGGAATTCCCACCCAGGTTCCTAACATAACTAAAGAAAGCCTTGTGATTATCCTTAGTGTCCTGTGCAATTTTTCTCTCGAAGCTGGCCTTAGACGATTTTATGAGTTTTTTTTTGCTAATACTGATCAGAGATGTATTCCCTTTTTGGGATTTTGTTCTATCATGTAGTAGCTTCCTCCTTCTATTGTATAGTTTGTTTATGGCTGTGGTACACCAGACAGGATGTCTGCCTTTGGAGGATTGGGTCTTGGTTTTATTTGGGATTGCATGATCCATGCATTCCTGAAGTTGTTCATAGAATGCGTTTATAAAGGATTCTGCGGTCTGGGCCATATTTTCCACAGGCCCAGGGGCTTTGATGGATTCCACCTCGGTTTTGAGGAGTGTGAAATTTGCTTTAGAGAAGTTTTTCACTGTGGTTTTCTGGGCAGGGGGTGGGGTCGGGATGTGAATATCCAGTGAGATTAGTTTATAGTCTGATCTTACCAGTGAGGGATACACTTCTGGTCTGGAGCATAGAGTCTCCATGTTGGTGATGATCAGGTCCAGTATGTTTTCCCCTTATGTGGGAGTGGTAACAAGTTGTTCCATAGCATTTGAGTTTATAAATTCTAGGAACCTTTGGGCTAGGGTGTTGGAGCTAGAGTAATGCTCCCAGTCTATGTTTGGGTAGTTGAAGTCACCCAATATAATGGTGTTTGGAGAGACCTTTATATTTTACAGTGTTCTCAGGAAGGCCGAGTGGGGTTCCTGGGTTTGGGAGGGTGGTCTGTAGCAGGCTATAAACTGGAAGGCAGTTTTACCCACTGTTAGTTGCACATGGATAGTCTCTGATGCTTCGTGCTGTGCCACCAACCTGGAGGTGTGGGTATCTTTGATGAATATTGATACTCCCCCTCCTTTTGTGGTTCGGTCCAAGTTTTGGGGCCGAAAAGCATGGTATGAGGTATAACCTGGTAGTGCTGGGGTGCTCTAGGGAGCCTTGAACCAGGTTTCTGTTACTGCACAGATATCGATGTTCTCCATGCTAAGGAGAGTTTCGAGTGCATGCATCTTTAGATTTAGACTTCTGGCATTGAGTAGCATTACTCTTAGTTTCTTATCCCTTGTGATACCTATGGAGGTGGGTTTGTCTTTTGAGCCTTACCTAAAAAAGGCACTATGGGGGTAGCAAGAGCCTTTGCAATATCCGAAAGCCCAGGGGTGACAGGTGCAAGCCATCCCTAGCGAAGCATCGTGGCTTGTTGAGCATGTCATTCCAGGCTAACAGGCATTGGATCCCCTTTGAATGACACCAGTACTTAAGCCATTTGTTGAAATTGATCATCTTGTCTTCATATTGTGGCATCATTCTTGGTGAGGGTAAGATGCTACTCAAGGTCAGGGTCATACCAGCCTGGGCTACATGCTCAGAGAGCTCCTCTGTGTCTCTTTTCATGTAGTCCAGGGAGGTACGTCTCAGGTCATTCACACCAGCATGGACAATGACTGAGTCATATTTGTACTTGCCTTGGAGTGACCTGAGTGCTTGTGTTATGTGGCAGATCCTAGTGCCCGATAGGCAGCTCATAGTGACCTTCTCCTTTTTCAGCCTGGTGAGCGGGACTTCAGTGTGCCTAACGATAGAGTCACCTCTTACAAATGTATCAGGTGTGTTGTTTAGCCTTAAGGGCTGTGACTGTTCGGCACACTGGCTTTGTGAGCTATGTGTTGCATGTGTTTTGTTTTGGGGTAGCGGTTGCTTGTGTGTCTGCTTTGGAGGTCTCTGCTGCTTAGGCAGATTTTTATTTAGAGCCTCCGAGTATGTTTTTGTGTGTTTATGTGTTTAGTTTGCTGTCGTGGTAGGTCTATGTGAGACTGGAATTGTAGTGAGTGTGGTTTCCTTCTCTTCCTGAATGGTTACGCCAGTACTGAGTTGAGAGAGCTTAGCCTCCAGTTTGGCTATATGGTTGCATCTCTCACATGTGCTGGAATTTGTTGGGAGGAGGAGAGGGTTGTCTGTGTACATGAGGCAGTTGTAACATTGCCTCAAGATTCCCAGATTCACCAGCTGGACCGGAGAGGAGATTGACAACTGACCTTTGGACATGCTAGAATAGTATGGGAATTCCTTTATAATTGAAAAAAGGCTGTAGTGCTTTTAATTTTTTAGTGCTGACTTTTATAATTGCTTTAGTGAGCAAGTGCCAGGTAACTTAAATGCAATGTGTTACAGGTAACTTAAATGCAAAAATGACAAACAGTAACTTTCTTTCAAGTGAAACAAGGAAATAAGTACAGTAAGCAATGCAGATATCACTAGGGATCCACAGACGCGCTGAAAAGCCACGTTTTAGGTGGAATTAGCGTTTCAGGGAAATAAGCAAACAAACAACAAGCATACAAACAAAGCTAGATTCAGCAGGCCTGGATCTAGTCTATGCTACAGCAAACAAGGTGTACCAATTTCAGTAAGAAACAGTTCAAATATGCAGGCACTATAAGCCTTTAACCAGAAATTCCCAGCTCAGAAGGGCAGAGTCCAGCCTCTCCTCCCACAAGAGTGCAGACCACAAACCTTCTTAATGTAAAATAACTGGCCTGAAGCCCAAGTGCTTAAACCAGAACTAATACACTTTTAGAATAACAGACACTGAGCCCTCAATCAGCAGTTCCCAACTTAGAAGGATGTAAGCTACCTGTTCTGCCACCACAGTGCAGGCCACAAACCTTCCTAATGTAAAACAACTGGTCTGAAGTTGCCTTGTGTTGCCTTCCTATCACACATACCTAGATCATTTGCATAGCCATATACTGACATTCCTAAACACAGCCCAGATGTCAAGGGAGTGAGGGAGAGGCTTCACATGACTTTTGCCTTAAATAACTTTCATGTTAATATATATCACATGACCATGTCCCTCATTCTGCAACTATGTACATCTCCTACTGTTAGAGATCTATATTTATGGATTGCAGCACAGTTTTCCACTGATATGCTGTTCAAAGTGACAGTTGTATAAATGTGACAAGCCATTATACACTGTTGTACATAAATGTATGGGAGGTATGAGCAGTATCACTTTTACCATTCACAACATGCAGATTACTGCCATAACTGGTTGTTTCCATGAGTACTATTTTAAAATGATTTTCAATATGTACATAAATCTTCTTAATATGTCCAATTTTACATGTGTATAATTTCTCATTACAATTTCATTTTTGTTTCCTTATACATATAAGGCAAGGAAAAAGTTAAAGTTGTTTAACCTGTATGTGTGTTAAAACATCAGTTCATTTCTTTTTCAATTATTGTCTTTGTTTACCTTTCCGATATACAAAATAATGCCAGTGTAGTTCGTTAACTGTGCTCTACCTGCAGTATATGCAATGTACCTTACTGTATGAGCTTTTCTTGTCAAATGTTATCTAACTGTCTGTATTATTTATGAACTCCACTACACTGTAGCTGCATCCCTCTCATCTCCCTCTGCTAATAT